>NC_137107.1:4953222-5088222 GCF_949357685.1 Gobio gobio
ATTAACATGTTGTTAACATGTTTTAACACGTTGCTAGAATGAATTAGCATATTACTAGCATTATGAAACACGTTAACATGAATTAAATGTTTGCTAGCATTATTTAACACATTGTCAGCATGAATGAGCATGTTACTAGCACGTGGCAAGCATGAATTAGCATGTTTGCTAGCATATTTTAACACATTGTTAGCATGAATTAGCATGTTATAACACATTACTATCATGAATTAACACATTGCTCGCATGATTTAGCACACTTTTTTACTAACATGAATGTGCAGGTTTAAACATTGCTCACATGAATTATGTTTAATAACATTGTTAGCTTTATTAACATGCTAGCACATTGCTAACATGTTTTAACACATTGCCAGCATTAATTAGCATGTTGTTACCACAAATTAGCATGTTTTAACTCACTGTTAACATGAGTTAGAATGTTGTTAGCACAAATTAGCATGTTTTAACTCACTGTTAACATGAATTAACATGTTGTTAACATTTTTTAACACGTTTCTAGCATAAATTAAAAATTTTCTAACATTATTTAACCTCTTTCTAGGCTGAATTATAATATTTGCTAGCATGATTTAACATGTTAACATGAATTAACATGTTGTTAGCATGTTTTAACACATGTGGCTAGCATGAATTGACATGTTACTAACATTATTTAACCTCTTTCTATCATGAATTACCATATTACTTGCATGATTTATAATGTTTGCTAACATGTATTTACATATTGTTAACATTATGTACCATGTTATAGCACATTGCTATCATGAATTAACATGTTAGCACGTTGCTAGCATGTTTTAACACATTGTTAACATTAATAAACAATTTGCTATCAGGATTTAGCATTTTGTTAACATGTTTTAATTAGTATGTTTGCTAGCATGATTTAGCATGTTTTACTAACATGTTTTAATTAGCATGTCCTAAGCTAGGTGCTAGGCTTTGCTAGTGATAGATACATAGTGGATGAAGCTTAAATACTCAATTAGAGTTATTGTGTTAAAGTTTTGACCCCCTCAATGAAAGCATGAATTAACATGTTTGCTATCATTGTTGAATCTCTTTCTAGCATGAATTACCATATTGCTAGCCTGATTTAACACGTTAACATGAATTAACATGTTAGCATGTTTTAACACATTGCTAACAAAGTCTATGGGACTTTTTATAGTTTTGATCGTCCGTTTAACAAAAACTGTAAGTGCGATCAGTTTGAAAAGATACAGCCCATCGAGTCAGAACCGTCTGAAGGTCTGCCGCATAGCAACCACCCTAGCATCCACCCCAAGTACCTTAGTAACCGCATAGCAACCACCCTAGCAACCACATACACCCCAAGTACCTTAGCAACCTCATAGCAACCACCTGATTACCCTTGCAACCACATAGCAAGACCTAAGTTACCACCTCGAGTACCCTAGCAACCACATAGCAAGACCCTAGCAACCACACAGAGTACCCTAGCAACTCATAGCAACCACCCTACCAACCACATACACCCCAAGTACCTTAGCAACCTCATAGCAACCACCTGATTACCCTTGCAACCACATAGCAAGACCTAAGTTACCACCTCGAGTACCCTAGCAACCACATAGCAAGACCCTAGCAACCACACAGAGTACCCTAGCAACGCATAGCAACCACCCTAGCAACCACATACACCCCAAGTACCTTAGCAAACGCATAGCAACCACCCTAGCATCCACATACACCCCAAGTACCTTAGCAACCTCATAGCAACCACCCTAGCAACCACCTGAGTACCCTAGCAGCCACATAGCAACCGCATGAGTACCCTAGCAACCGCATAGCAGGTCTTAACTACTAACTAAAACTCATACTATTTAAAACTTTAAACTTTTCAAACTTTTTCAAACTTTCAAACTATTTCTAACTTTAAACTTTTTAAACTACTTCAAACTTTAAACTTCAAACTATTTCAAACTTTTTGATCTGGCTTTTCAAGCCAACTTAAAGTTTGTCTCGACAAACTTTTTTTATCTAGTTAATTCCTATTATATGATCTGCAAGGACTGTTTTTTGGATAGTCAGGATATAATCAGAAATGAAATTCAATATAACTAATAATAACTGCATACTGTGTGTCTGTATATTGTGTTTTACCCCAGATCTGGTCTGTCAGACGAGCTCTCGTACCCAGCGAGTCCCAACCACCCGCAGGAAGCAGGGGCTGATGGGAAAGACGGCGGCCCCGCTCAGACTCAGTCCCTTGACCGAGCGCACCGGCCCCCGGTCTCATCCAGCGCGGCTGCAGCCAGACAGCACTCTCTGGGACGCCTTCAGGCCCACCACGGACCCCCAGCGCCGGACTCATCCCTCAACGGCCCTCGGCCCACAGCTGCCAAAGAATACAGGCACGTCACTTCTCTCTCTAAACTTACAGACTATCTGTTATCGACTACTGGAACATTTCTGGAGAGTAAACAACTAGTAGTGCTACTTTTATCATTAAAGTAACGTTGGGTATGTCCAGCTGAATTTCAATCAATTCATTGCTTTTTTGTAACAAAATATTGAGTGAAATGTCTATGTGTTCACGGTGGAAAGATATAGTTCACCCAAAGATGAAAATTGTTAACATTTACTCTTGCACTTTTCTTTACTGGGGGTCTAAAACGATCTGTTAAGGCGCGGGCACTGTTATGATTAGCTAATGTCATTGTATAACCGGTCCTACTCAACCCACTCCAAGCGGGATTCGAACTGTAGTCTCCGGCATGGGACAAGGGCACTAAAAATGCCTCTTAATGCCAGGGGAGTGAGATTTACACACACAGCTCTTACTGGCCTTTTTCTGTTACACTCACCCCCCTAAACCTCACTCCCATCCGGGTCACGGCACCAAATTTAACCGGTCCTACTTACCCCGCTCCGAGCGGGATTCGACCCGGGGTCACTAACAAGGGCACTAATAATGCCTCTTGAGGCCAGGGGAGTGAGATTTACACACACAGCTCTTACTGGCCTATGTCCATTACACTCACATCCCCTAAACCTCACTCCCATCCGGGTCACGGCACCAAATTTAACCGGTCCTACTTGCCCCACTCCGAGCGGGATTCGAACCGTTGTTAACAAGGGCACTAACAATGCCTCTTAATGCCAGGGGAGTGAGATTTACACACACAGCTCTTACTGGCCTATTTCTGTTACACTCACATCCTCTAAACCTCACTCCCATCCGGGTCACGGCACCAAATTTAACCGGTCCTACTTGCCCCACTCCGAGCGGGATTCGAACTGGAGTCTCTAACATGGGCACTAATAATGCCTCTTGAGGCCAGGGGAGTGAGATTTACACACACAGCTCTTACTGGCCTATGTCCGTTACACTCACATCCCCTAAACCTCACTCCCATCCGGGTCACGGCACCAAATTTAACCGGTCCTACTTGCCCAAATCCGAGCGGGATTCGAACTGGAGTCGCTAACAAGGGCACAAACAATGCCTCTTGATGCCAGGGGAGTAAGATTTACACACACAGCTCTTACTGGCCTATGTCCATTACACTCACCCCCTAAACCTCACTCCCATCCGGCTGCTGTCAGATCCAATACAGTCGCTGCTTCATCTGTCAACAAAAGCTTCTTTCCGAACTGTCCATTACACTGTGCCTCGATTACAAAACAAAATGCTCCAAACAAACATACGTATAATCCTGTGATGTGATCCGGGACTCTAAGAAACCATCCATTTCTTTCCGACAAAACCAGCCGTTTAAACATTTGGACGATCAAAGCGAACGTTCTTTCACTCTTCCATTTGTCCTGTTGTCGACAGATGTCAGAAACTGAACACACATCTGTTTACTGTATCAGTGTAGACAGCGTCAGTCATTATAATGGTTTCTGTTTGCTTTTGACGCGACACACATCCAGTGATGGCAAATCTCAGCCGCTAAGCGACTGAATGCCAGTGGGCGGGGCCTATAGTGTGATGATGTGTAACTATTGGTCGATGTCTTGCTCTGGAGGCGGGCATATGCAAATGTTTTGCATATGCCCAAGTGATATCACAAATCCTGCAATATAAAAACGAGCCGTTTTTGGAGCTTGATTAAACAAATGCTGAGTTTATAATGAGTGGGATGTTTTAAGCTGTGTAAATGTCAATAATTATCATTTAACTGCATACAGGTTTAAAATGAGTAAATGATTCATCTTTATTTTTGGGTGAACTGCAGACTGGGTAAACCCAGCCTGATCTGCCAGCGATTTGATTTCGCCCGGCAACTCAGTCTGGAAACCCGTACATTCATATCTACTGCTTCTGTTACACTTTTGCGGGAACCAATCACAGACTGGCTTATCCACCTGGCCCGCTATTGGAGGAATTATCACGATGACGGATAGAGAAGCGATGGGTAGTTGCCCGTTGATCACGCCCCTTGTGGTCTGATTGGTTGAAGGACTATCCAATTGCGTACAGAGTCATTTAAAGGGTTAGTTCACCCAAAAATGAAAATTCTGTCATTAATGACTTACCCTCATGTCGTTCGACACCCGTCAGACCTCCGTTCATCTTCAGACACAAATGAAGATATTTTAGTGTAAATCTGATGCTCTGAAAGGCCTCCATTGGCTCAATGCACTTTACACTCTCAAGACCCTTAAAAGGCACTAAAGACGTCGTTACAAAGTCCATCTCACTACAGCGGCTCTACAATAACTTTATGAAGACGAGAATAGTTTTTGTGCGCAAAAACCCCTAAATAACGACTTATATAGTGATGACGATTTCAAAACACGGCCTCATGAAGCTTCGAAGCGTTATGAATCAGTGAGTCGAATCAGCAGTTTGAATCGCCAAATTTCACCAGTTTGACACGCGATCCGAATCATAAATCGACTCACTGATTCATAACGCTTCGAAGCTTCATGAGGCCGTGTTTTGAAATCGTCATCACTATATAAGTCGTTATTTCGTTTTTTTTGTGCACAAAAACTATTCTCTTCGCTTCATAAAGTTATTGTAGAGCCACTGTAGTGAGATGGACTTTGTAACGACGTCTTTAGTGCCTTTTAAGGGTCTTGAGAGTGTAAAGTGCATTGAGCCAATGGAGGCCTTTCAGAGCATCAGATTTACACTAAAATATCTTCATTTGTGTCTGAAGATGAACGGAGGTCTGACGGGTGTCCAACCACATGAGGGGAAGTCATTAATGACAGAATTTTCATTTTTGGGTGAACTAACCCTTTAATTTATGCACGTTTATGCTCGCGTGTGCAGTAGAAAATACAGAGCAGACTCCCCAGACCAATGTTCAATCTTAAATTGAGCTTGGTCTGGTGATAGCCAGACAAGGTGAACTGTTCTTTTGAGCCAATAATATATTTTTCAATGCAAAATAGTTCCTTAAACAAATTTCCTTTGTATTCACTTGACAGCGGCCATCAAATCCTTGAGCATATCATCCCACCAGCCCCTCCTCCACCTCCTCCCCTCATCCCTTCCTCTCAGACGGCCTTTGACAGCACATCTGGACCTCAGTCGCTGGCTCCGGGTACAGTGCTCTCCCTCTCACGGCCCTACAGCCCATCTCCTCCTCCGGCTCCTCCATCTGCCTACACCGCTTCCCCTTTGCATGCTGTAATGGGCGGCCCACCGATGGCCCCGCCTCCTCCCCCACCAGGACCACCCACCCACGCCCCATCCCCATCCCGGGTAACACACCCATCTGGAGAGTCTACTCTACCCAGAAAGGGCCAGGTGCCTGTCATCCCCATGAGCGATGCCCGGAGCGACCTGCTGGCCGCCATCCGCAGAGGTCAGTATGCAAAGAATGTTTACCTGCAATTTTTACCCTTATAAGGCCAATTTTTTTAAATGTAGCCTATGCATGCATCATTTATGATGTCAAGTTCTTTACATTAACCCTCTGGAGCTCTTCGGTAATTTCTGACCCGAATTTCTTTAAATAAACATTTTTAAAAATCGTAGCTTCATCGGAATGGTCTGTAACTTGGTGGCTTTATTGGTACTTTGTATATGAACACCCAAAAACATTGGGGACAGGATTTGAAGAGTCAAAGTGGTCGTAAAAAAAATAGTCACACTCAGGACCTTCGGGTCAAAAATGACCCCCATAGGAAATGAATGGGAAATTGGCAAAAATATGAAAATACAGAGTTTTTTTGTGCATACAATCTACAAATCAGCCAGGATGCAGAAAAAAAGGTGAAGGGGTGAATCTCTAAAACATCAAGAGTGCAAAACAGACACAAAAAAAACACACACACACAAAAACACACAAATGAACGTGTGCCATTCTAAAAGTCACAGTCAGGACCTTCGGGAAATTGGCAAAAATATGAAAATACAGAGTTTTTTTATGCATACAATCTAAAAATCAGCCAGGAGTCAGAAAAAAAGGACTCAACAGTGAAGGGGTGAATCTCTAAAACATCAAGAGTGCAAAACAGACAAAAAAACTCACACATACACACACACACACACACAAAAACACAATTAGCTTTTGGAATGGCACGCGTTAATTTGTGTGTGTGCGTGTGTGTGTGAGTTTTTTTGTCTGTTTTGCACTCTTGATGTTTTAGAGATTCACCCCTTCAATGTTGAGTCCTTTTTTCTGCATCCTGGCTGATTTGTAGATTGTATGCACAAAAAAAAACGAATTTCCCATTCATTTCCTATGGGGGTCATTTTTGACCCGAAGGTCCTGAATGTGACTATTTTTTTCTACGACCACTTAGACTTTTCAAATCCTGTCCCTAATTGTTTTGGGTGTTCATATACCAAGTACCAATAAATTCACCAAGTTTTGGACCATTCTGACGAAGCTACGTTTTGTTTTTATTTTTTATAAAACGCAAGATCCACTATAGTGGTAAAGATGTGCTATTGCGTGATAAAAATGCTCAATGTGTCCACCGAATGGCACCGATCTCATTTAAAAAATTGCTTTCATGAGGCCTAGGTTTGACTCTAAAATGAAATAAAGCTTTAATAAAAAAATTATATATATAGATATAATTTTTTTATTATATTCAATGGGAAAAATGGGTCATAATTATTGCATAAATATTAATTCTAAATCATAAAATTATCTCAAAACACCAAAAAAATATTATTGAACAAAAATGTATTTCATTGATTCTACTCAAATCTTTTTTTATCTTAATCCGGCCCTCCGGGTCATTTTTGACCCATAAATGAAGAACCCCAGAGGGTTAATCATAGTGTCGGCCCAGATTTGGGCCACATCTGGTATATTCAACACATAACAGATGTGGGTTGGATCTGGGCCGAATCTATATTGCTGTCTGGGAAACAATTATGATATTATCGTAGACAATATATATCGCACACCCCTAGAAGGCATTAGCTTTTATTGACTTTTGACTGGTCCTCTAGGTATCCAACTTCGTAAGGTGCAAGAGCAGAGAGAGCAGGAGGCCAAGAAAGAGCCAGTGGGGAACGACGTGGCCACCATCTTGTCCCGACGCATCGCTGTGGAATACAGCGAATCAGATGAGGACTCGGAGCCAGAGGAGAACGAATGGTCCGATTGAGCCCGGGCTGGCGAGAACTGCAACCGCCAACATAATGCTGCTATTTTCCATTCCTGTTCACACACTCACACTCCTCATACGCTCAGATGGGGCCGCTGAGGAAATCATGACAGGAAACTGAATTTGTGCAGTGCAAAGAGAAAGGACGAAAGATGACAATGGCTCTCATAATTGCCGTGTGAATTCAACATGCTAGCATTAGCAAGAGTTGCCAAGAAAATACTCGTTCTGTGATTTTTGATGATATCTTTTGTTAGCTGTCCAGAGAATATAGTGAAATATCTCTTGTGATACACAAAAATGATGGTCAACAGTGGTATTAGCACTTGTATTAATTTTATGTTAAAAATGGTTGCCACAGTATTATTACACAAACACAGTTGTTGCCCTGAATACATTATATGGACAATCAAATCATCGCTATAGTAGCTATTTCAAGTCGTTCGGATCACAGAACATTTCTCCATCAATATCACAACTCTCCATTATCATAAAATTTGTCACTTTGTTCAGTTGTGGACAGTGTTGTGATGAATATTTATACCCCAATTCAGTGCATTTCTTGATGCTTTCATTATGTGCTTTTTTGGAACAGATGTGGCCAATAATTTATTACTGCTTGCAGTTTACTAATAGTGTCCGTTTGTGTATTGTGTGTGTGCTTAAATGTGTCAACACGAGGTGTGCGAGACTGTGGATATTGACTGTGAATTTAGAATATTATCATTTGTAACAATACTCTGTACTGTACCATTAATGTGTTTTACAATTTATTGTTGTATAGATTTTTGTAACACTGCTCAAAAGATGTAAATGTTTAAACTATCATGTTGTAGGAATAGAGCTTAATATGCATGTATGAATAATAAATTAAATTAAAAAAGTATTGCTTTTACTGAAATTGAAATTGCATTTTAGTACACTAGAAGCATATCCATCCATCCATCTTCTTCCGCTTATCCGGGGCCGGGTCGCGGGGGCAGCAGTCTAAGCAGAGATGCCCAGACTTCCCTCTCCCTAGACACTTCCTCCAGCTCTTCCGGGGGGACACCGAGGCGTTCCAAGGCCAGCCGGGAGACATAGTCCCTCCAGCGTGTCCTCGGTCTTCCCCGGGGCCTCCTCCCGGTTGGACATGCCCGAAACACCTTCCCGGGAAGGCGTTCAGGAGGCATCCGGAACAGATGCCCGAGCCACCTCAGCTGTCCCCTCTCGATGTGGAGGAGCAGCGGCTCTACTCCGAGTTCCTCCCGAGTGACTGAGCTCCTCACCCTATCTCTAAGGGAGCGCCCAGCCACCCTGCGGAGAAAGCTAATTTCGGCCGCCTGTATCCGGGATCTTGTCCTTTCGGTCATGACCCAAAGCTCATGACCATAGGTGAGAGTAGGAACGCAGATTGACCGGTAAATCGAGAGCTTCGCCTTACGGCTTAGCTCTTTCTTCACCACGACAGACCGGTACATCGACCGCATTACTGCAGAAGCTGCACCGATCCGTCTGTCAATCTCCCGTTCCATCCTCCCCTCACTCGTGAACAAGACCCCTAGATACTTGAACTCCTCCACTTGGGGCAGGAACTCTCCACCAACCTGAAGTGGGCAAGCCACCCTTTTCCGACTGAGGACCATGGCCTCGGATTTGGAGGTGCTGATCCCCATCCCAGCCGCTTCACACTCGGCTGCAAACCGTTCCAGTGCATGCTGAAGGTCCTGGTTAGAAGGGGCCAACACGACAACGTCATCCGCAAAGAGCAGAGACGAAACCGTGTGGTCCCCAAACCTGACACCCTCCGGCCCTTGGCTGCGCCTAGAAATTCTGTCCATAAAGATTATGAACAGAACCGGCGACAAAGGGCAGCCCTGCCGGAGTCCAACATGCACCGGGAACAAGTCTGACTTACTGCCGGCAATGCGGACCAAACTCCTGCTTCGGTCATACAGGGACCGGACAGCCCTCAGCAAAGGACCCCGGACCCCATATTCCCCCAGCACTCTCCACAGGACGCCGCGAGGGACACAGTCGAATGCCTTCTCCAAATCCACAAAACAAATGTGGACTGGTTGGGCAAACTCCCATGAACCCTCCAGCACCCTGTAGAGGGTATAGAGCTGGTCCAGTGTTCCACGACCAGGACGAAAACCACACTGTTCCTCCTGAATCCGAGGTTCCACTATCGGCCGAATTCTCCTCTCCAGTACCCTGGCATAGACTTTCCCAGGGAGGCTGAGAAGTGTGATCCCCTATAGTTGGAACACACCCTCCGATCCCCCTTTTTAAAAAGAGGGACCACCACCCCGGTCTGCCATCCCAGAGGCACTGTCCCCGACCGCCACGCGATGTTGCAGAGGCGTGTCAGCCAAGACAGCCCCACAACATCCAGAGACTTGAGGTACTCAGGGCGGATCTCATCCACCCCCGGTGCCTTGCCACCGAGGAGTTTCTTGACCACCTCGGTGACTTCAGCCCGGGTGATGGATGGGTCCTCCTCTGAGCCCCCAGCCTCTGCTTCCTCAATGGAAGACGTGACAGCGGGATTGAGGAGATCCTCGAAGTATTCCTTCCACCGTCCGACAACATCCCCAGTCGAGGTCAACAGCCGCCCATCGCCACTGTAAACAGCGTTGGTAGGGCACTGCTTCCCCCTCCTGAGGCGCCGGATGGTTTGCCAGAATCTCTTCGAGGCCAGCCGATAGTCCTTTTCCATGGCCTCACCGAACTCCTCCCAGGCCCAAGTTTTTGCCTCCACAACCACCCTGGCTGCAGTCCGTTTAGCCTGCCGGTACCTGTCAGCTGCCTCAGGAGTCCCACAAGCCAACCAGGCCCGATAGGACTCCTTCTTCAGCTTGACGGCATCCCTTACTTCCGGTGTCCACCACCGGGTTCGGGGATTGCCGCCTCGACAGGCACCGGAGACCTTGCGTCCACAGCTCCGAGCAGCCGCTTTGACAATGGAGGTGGAGAACATGGTCCACTCGGACTCAATATCTCCAGCCTCCCTCGGGATCCGGTCGAAGCTCTGCCGGAGGCAGGAGTTGAAGATCTCTCTGACAGGAGACTCGGCCAAACGTTCCCAGCAGACCCGCACAGTACGTTTGGGTCTACCGAGTCTATCCAGCTTCCTCCCCCGCCATCGGATCCAACTCACCACCAGGTGGTGATCAGTTGACAGCTCCGCCCCTCTCTTCACCCGAGTGTCCAAGACATACGGCCGCAGGTCAGATGAAACGACCACGAAGTCGATCATTGACCTACGACCTAGGGTGTCCTGGTGCCATGTGCACTGATGGACACCCCTATGCTTGAACATGGTGTTCGTTATGGACAAACTGTAACTAGCACAGAAGTCCAATAACTGAACACCACTCGGGTTCAGATCAGGGGGGCCGTTCCTCCCAATCACGCCCCTCCAGGTTTCACTGTCATTGCCCACGTGGGCGTTGAAGTCCCCCAGTAGAACGACGGAGTCCCCAGTCGGAGCACTCTCCAGCACCCCTCCCAGGGACACCAAGAAGGTCGGGTACTCTGCACTGCTGTTTGGCCCGTAGGCACACACAACAGTGAGAGATCTATCCCCGAGCCGAAGCCGCAGGGAAACGACCCTCTCGTTCACCGGGGTAAACTCCAACACATGGCGGCAGAGCTGGGGGGCTATAAGCAAACCCACACCAGCCCGCCGCCTCTCACCATGGGCAACTCCAGAGTGGTGAAGAGTCCATCCCCTCTCGAGGAGTGTGGTTCCAGAGCCCAAGCCGTGCGTGGAGGTGATTCCGACTATCTCTAGTCGGAACCTCTCAACCTCACGCACAATCTCAGGCTCTTTCCCCGCCAGCGAGGTGACATTCCATGTCCCAAGAGCTAGTTTCCGTGTCCAGGGATCGGGTCGTCTAGGCCCCCGCCTTCGACTGCTGCCCGATTCGCTTTGCACCGGCCCCTTACGGTCCCTCCCGTGAGTGGTGGGCCCACGGGAAGGTGTCCCCACGTCGCTCCTTTGGGCTGAGCCCGGCCGGACCCCGTGGGGGAAGGCCCGGCCACCAGGCGCTCGCATACGAGCCCCAACCCCAGGCCTGGCTCCAGGGTGGGGCCCCGGCTGCGCCATACCGGGCGACGTCACGGTCCTCCTTTTTTTTGGCATCATAAGGGTTTTTGAACTGCTCTTAGTCTGACCCGTCACCTAGGACCTGTTTGCCTTGGGAGACCCTACCAGGGGCATATAGCCCCGGACAACGTAGCTCCTAGGGTCATTCGGGTACTCAAACCCCTCCACCACGTTAAGGTGGCAGTTCATGGAGGAGGTTAGAAGCATAAGGGCTAGAGCCAAATCAGTTTTTTCCTTGAGTCAAGCCCTAAAAAAATATTATTTTATTGCATCCTGTGGAAATTTTCAACCGTTTTGAATTTGCTTTACTCCTCGTAGACTCTTCAATTCACACAAAACCTGGTACCTATCATCTGCCATTGACAAAAAGTTATCCAAATATTTTTGGTACATCAGAGCACATAAGAATAATTAGATGGTCAGGCAAAACTAGGGTTGCAAAGGTGCGTAACATTTCCATTACATTTCCGGAAATGTTCTAGAAACTTTCCAAGGGAAGTTAAGCTGGGGAATTTTGAAAATATTCCAAGTCGGAAACTTAAAGGGATAGTTCGCCCAAAAATGAAAATTAGCTCATAATTTACTCACCCCCAAGTCATCCGAGGTGTGTGTGACATTCTTCTTTCAGACGAATATAATCTGAGTTATATTACAATAGTCCAGGCTAATCCAAGCATTAGAACAATGATTCATAGTTGCTCTGTTTTTGAAGTCCATAAAAAGTGCATCTGTCCGTCATATAACTGCTCCACGTGGCTCTGGGGTGTTAATAAAGGCCTTCTGAAGTGAATCGATGCGTTTGTGTAAGAAAAATTTCCATATTTAAAACTTTATCAAGTAAACTTTCGGCCTCAGCATTCCATGGAAAAGTGTTGAATGTTGAAAGTGAAACTCAAGATGACGAGCGGATCTGGTCGCGTTAGTCTTTCCATCGGCAGAGGAACTTTCAACACTTTCTCCATAAATTGAACACGGAAGGCGGTCGGTCGAAAGTTTACTTGATAAAGTTTTAAATATGGATATTTTTCTTACACAAACACGTTGATTCGCTTCAGAAGGTCTTTATTAACACCCCAGAGCCGCTGGAGCAGTTATATGACGGACAGATGCACTTTATATGGACTTCAAAAACAGAGCAACTACACTGTAAAAAAAATCCCTTTAAAATTTACGGTAAAAAACGGCATGTAGACCATGTTAGACGCTTTATCTTTACTCTTTGTAATGATTACGATTTATTTTTTGCTTGGTGCAGTTCCGAAAAGTTGCCATGTGGCGTTCCGCACCTCTAGTAAGTTATGTGAAGTTTCAGATTAAAGATAAAGCGTCTAACAAGGTCTATGTTAAACTAATATAAGTTTAAGTGCAACGTTTAGGTGCTAAATAGGAAAAGGGTCTACCGCCAGTAGTTCATTTTGATATTCTAGTCATTATCAACTAGTGTTAATTTCGTTAACGAAAATGTGACGAAAAAATTTCATTGACAACCTTTTTTTCCATGACTAAAACGAGACGAGATGACACGCCCTTAAACGATAACTGTGACTATATCAACATGCAATATCGTTGACGAAAAAAGACAAGACTAAAATGTAGTTTTATTAGCCTACTATTTACTATTTTTCATAAGTAAAAATAAAAACTTTATAATAAGACCCCTTTCACATTTCCGGGTTTCTCAGAAGCGGAAGTCGTCGTAGTTACGGTTAACTTTTGTAGCGGTGAATGAGAGAACACATTAAATATATTTTTTTTGTGTGCCCATTTGCTCAAATAGCAAAAGATAAAACTCCACAATAGTGATTTCACAACTTTCAAAAAGAGGGAAAAAATAGAGTGAGATTGATAACGGCAGTGAAAAGAGAGAAAGATTTTAATTTTACCATCACTCTCATAGACGCTGTAGCGTGCATTCATTCTAATGGCTTGTTTTCCCCCACGGCATAAGCGGATATGACGTTTTTGTGGGCGTTCCCAGTAATGACCAAGTCTATACAAACATAAATATAAGTTTAAGTGCAACGTTTAGGTACTAAATAGGAAAAGGGTCTACCACCAGTAGTTAATTTTGATATTCTAGTTATTATCAACTAGTGTTCATTTCGTTAACGAAAATGTGACAAAACATTTTTTTTCCATGACTAAGATGACACGAGAGGACACAAATGCCCTTTAACGATAACTGTGACTATCAACATGCAATATCGCTGACGAAAAAAGATGAGACTAAAATGTAGTTTTTACTATTTTTTATTATTAATAAAATAAAAACATAACCAAAATCACTATAGACCCTTTTCTCATTTCCGGGTTTCTCAGAAGCGGAGGTCATCATCGTTGGGTTAACTTTTATAGCGGTGAATGAGAGAACACATTAAATTAATTTTTTAGAAGCGTTTGAGCGTTCATGCTTGTGGTTGCCAGATTTCAATCATTTAAATTTTGGGGGCTTTTTTTTACAAAATGTGGTAGCTTGTTAGGAAAATATAAAAAGCTACTTTGTTTCCTTACATTTATGGTCGCTGTTTTGTCCAATACATTGACGTTACATGCATACATGTGACGTTATAAATGCACGTAATGATAATTAGTAGATGTAAATAAATGTAGCCTATACATTTTCACAAACAATGTCACCAACAGAGATGTACACAGATGTAGAGAAAACAGGGAGGAGAGACACCTAATTTAATTTTTTTAATATTTGTATAAAGTATATCTATATATACTAATAATAACAGTAGGTATGGTTTGAATGTATTTTATTATAAATATGTGGCTATATTGCAGCGCTCCCTTAGTGCTTGCCTGCGTCCCAGTGTGCATACTATCCATCCAAAATACTGTCACACACTCACACCACATATATTATGATCACACATAGTACCTTACAGAAGGTTTTTTGGACTTCTCTTCATCTAATAGTAAGAGGGAATGATTTCCTTTAAGACCCTCTTGATACCAGTGTGGTAACCTGTTTCATCAAACCCTAACTATCGGGTCAAGATTCAAGATGGATGAAGCTGTCGCCGGTTCTCCACTGTTTCTTCCTCTGAGCACTTTTGATAGAGACTGACCACTGCAGACCGGGAACAGCCCACAAGAGCTGCAGTTTTGGAGATGCTCTGACCCAGTCATCTATAGCCGTCACAATCTGGCCCTTGTCAAACTCACTCAAATCCTTACGCTTGCCCATTTTTCCTGCTTGTAACACATCAACTCTGAGGACAAAATGTTCACTTGCTGCCTAATATATCCCACCCACTAACAGGAGATGAAGAGATCATCAGTGTTATCCACTTCACCTGATCGGTGTATATTGTTTCTCAAAGCACTGTGTTAGGACACTTAATGCCAAGAGGAAAAAAAAGCAAACATCCGTGAATCTCTGCTGAAATGCCTGTTTAAGAGCACAGTTCGAGATTCTGTTTTTCTAAAAATAATATTTTTGCTCCCGTGGTAGCCAAGATACCACAGCTATGCGGGCATCTGGTATCACAGCATGATATACGCTATGCTTTAAAGGTCCCATGGCATGGATTTTTAAATTTTTTTTATAATGTATTCTGAGGTGTACTTATATTGTTAGTATGATTTTTACATCATAAAATGTCATAATTTAGAAATAAAAGAAATTTTTTTAAACTGATGTTTGCCCTGTGGCTGAATGCCCTGTTTCAAGAGGCGTGTCTGCTGTGAGACTTCAGTGAAAACACCCACTGTTGTGATTGGCTGACATCTTTGCATTTTAAATGAGCGGAGGGGGCGTGGTTTAACGAGGTCTACGAGGCACAAGGCTGTGCCAGAGAGACGAATGTCACTTCTCATCAGTTTCTCTCAGCACGTCTCAGTTCAGTGAACTGTTGTAGTTACAGCATATACTTCAGGTTATTAGTTTATTTCTAGTCGGAGGGACTGTCACTCATGTCAGAAAGTTAGTAACTCTAGTAAATGATGGATCAGCGCTGACTCGAGACGCGAACCGTTTAGAACGATTCAGTCCGATTTGGTGAACTGGTTCGACCGGTTCACTAAAAAGAACCGGTTCAAAAGAACGTATCGTTCGCGAACCGGACATCACGGAGACGGAGCGATTGCTAACAAAGTGATATTGTACTGAGTTGTGAGAGGTGTCAGCGCTGTGAGTTTATTGTGTTTGTATCTGAGAGCTCTGAATAAACACAAGTCTCAGTCACGCCGAGCCCGTCTTCCTCCTTATTCCAACTTTGTAACACATGTAATGTGTTATTATTCAGCATATTTATTTTTAGATATGTTCCAATCATATGAAAAGCGTCAGTGACGCGCATTGAGTAACTTACACAGCGCAAACAAAGACCCAACAGCAGTAATCGAATGTAATCCAGTTTATTGTGGGGAAAGCTGGCTAGCCTAGCCGGATACCCTCACGCTTACCCCCCTTCTGCTTAATCTCGCCCGCGTTTGGTGCCTCCGCTGTGGGCCAGATGCAGTACTGGGAGTCAGGGATGTTGAAGGCCGAGCTTCGGCGTGCGTGAGGTTTATCTCTAAAGATGTGGCTCTGCCGATGTTGAGCAGAAACTCACGACTGTATGCACAGTTTAGAACAGATAGACGCGACGAGGACGTACAAAAACACTGACTCACAAGATAGAAAACACGAAAACACCGTTCTGTTGGGAGAGAGAGAAGCCGCAGCACAAATAATACAGTTCTGTGTGAACTTGAATAATTAGCTACACATCAGAAATCACTGATCACAGATCAGAAGGAACTGAAAAAAAGACTTGTGTTTTCATTTGTACATCCAAACACTGAGAAAATGCCAGCATTCACCCATTCACAAGCCATGATCTCTCCAGGACAAACAAATATGGCGCTGGCATGGGCGTGCCAAATTCTCTGGGCAGAGGAAAGGGAGGAAACCGTTCCTGTTATGAGGTCATAAAAGGAAAATTCAAGATCAGCTCGTCTGGCCTGTCATTTTCTCAAAGGCAGAGAAAGACACCCAGAACTCGGTTTACACCCATCAAAATTTCTAGCCACTCGGGGACAATATTCAGGCTAGGGGAACTCATATTAATGTTGAAAAACCTCATAAAATGACAATTTCATGCCATGGGACCTTTAACAAAGCAAAATGTCATGTGATAAATCATTACATTAACCCAGTTAACCCACACACAGACACACATTGTTCATGAAACACATTCTTAGGCACATTTATATATTCTAAAACTGCTAGCATTTGTTAGACATCATCAAATCTCGCGTTCCAGATACTGATATAACTTTTTTTGGTTTGAAGAAGTCAGGGCAGATCATGTAGAATGAAGTGACCCCAGTGTATTTTTATCAGCAGCATGCTAAATTAGCAGTCAGATGAGCGAGCGAGAGCGGGTGGGACCAGCAGGATTGTGTTTATATATCTCCAGCTTCCCTCCTAGGCTATGGCGTCACTGTCCCCTCCATCAGCGAAGCTCCATCTGTCCCTTATATCTGCGCCAGCTCTCCAGTGGCTCATCGTGGAGAGAGTGGATGCTGAGAGGAGACCCTGACAAACAACAGATGCGCTCGACCTGTTTACCTGTTAAGTGTGTGTGTGTTCATGTAACGAGTGTATGATTCAGAATTGAGCACTTCTGCTTCTTTCCTCAAAAATTGTCAGCGTGGCTAAAGAACTTGAAGTAATATCTGATTTTTGACATCTCATTCTTGACTCATTATTTGATTAGACAAAAATGCTGTCACGGTCTGTGTGTTTAGTTTTTTTACACTGCATGGTTCAAGTGACCCAATTTTTCCCTCTCATGTGGCACAGATCGGATATTGCAACGTGTAAGCAGGATCGGATTTAGGCCTCACTCAGGCCGCTTTTACAATTTACAACAAGTTTCGATTTGGTGACAATATCCGATTTTTTTGACGACCCGCTTACATCATCTTTTAAAAGCGACCCGTATCCAATATTTGCATTTACACTATACACTCACCTAAAGGATTCTTAGGAACACCTGTTCAATTTCTCATTAATGCAATTATCTAATCAACCAATCACATGGCAGTTGTTTCAATGCATTTAGGGGTGTGGTCCTGGTCAAGACAATCTCCTGAACTCCACACTGAATGTCAGAATGGGAAAGAAAGGTGATTTAAGCAATTTTGAGCGTGGCATGGTTGTTGGTGCCAGACGGGCCGGTCTGAGTATTTCACAATCTGCTCAGTTACTGGGATTTCACGCACAACCATTTCTGGGGTTTACAAAGAATGGTGTGAAAAGGGAAAAACATCCAGTATGCGGCAGTCCCTTTAAATGTTAAATGTCTGTTTGTCTTCATCATTGGACTTACGACATTACACATGCACTGTAATACGGTTAGCATATACGTGTCTGAAACATTTATCCTTGTATAATGTATTCAGCCCTGCATATATATTTAAAATGCGTATTTGAAACACAAAATACTATTTCGTATTTTAAAGCCTTTCAAAAATCAAATGTAATTTGTATTTAAATGAGTGCAACATTGGAGTTTTTAATATTTTTTTTATTTCACAGTTACTCTCCAAATTAATGTAGAAACAACTTAAAGACAGTATATTTTAAATATTTGTTTTAATGGCATATTTTTATGAATGAAGGGCAGTATCACTGATACTGATTTCTCTAGCCCTGGGACCATTTTGAAAACCACCCAAATTGAAAAGCTTCCCATACTCACATACAGTGTCTCTAAATACACAATACTGGTGTCATTTTACAGAAAACCATTTGAAGTTACATAAACCACTGCTAAAAGTGTTAAACATGTAAGTATATGTTGTCTGAGCTGTAATAACCCCCCAAAAAAGGGGCTCTTTTTGATTTTTTGATTATAAATTAATTGTGAAAGTGTGTAACTCAGGCCCTGTGTGCTCTAGCACCCTGCAGACGGTTTGTGCTGTTTCCACTAGATTGGGAGGAAATACTGAAGGCAGGAATATTACCTTTTTTACGCAATTTTCAGTATTTGCTGCCATCTAGTGGAAACAGCCCAAACTGTCTGCAGGGTGCTAGAGCACACAGGGTGGGTAAGCTTTTCAATTAGGGTAGGACAAATCCAGACAAGTAATCAACAAATGCCAAAGTGATGCATATCTCCAGAATGTAGACATTCTTTATCTGACTATATGAGGTCAGAGCTCCATCATCCTGATCAGGGTCCATGGAGTTTAAGAGGTTAAAAAACAAAAACATTAACGATAGACATTCAACATTACAGTATAATTGAAAGCTATATCAATTTTAACATTTATTAGGCTTTAAAAAAATAACTTTTATGGAGGGGCAGAAAGCTCTCGGATTTGAATATTTTCATTTGTGTCCTGAAGATGAACGAAGGTCTCACGGGTTTGAAACGACATGAGGGAGAGGAATTAATGACAGAATATTCATTTTTGGGTGAACTATCCCTTTAAATGCATACATTTTATTACAACGTAAGTATCAGAGGTACAGATCAGCTCAGATAAAAGGGCCTACGGGTGTTTTCTTGGACAAAGGGAGGTTGAGAACCACTATATTGTGCAGTAGGCTAGTATCCCATTGTGTTTCTGGGGTGAATGTTCGACAGAGATCTGTGGCATGCTATTTATGGATTCAATCCGTGATATCTCAACACACAAAGGAAGTACAAAAATATACTTCTATATAAACGTTACACAGAAACGAATTGTAATGTGACATCAGGTATGTAGACCAACCCCCCGACAGCAACATAATGTCGGCCTGGTACACACACACACACTCACACACAAACACACACACACACCAGATGTGGGCCGACGCTATGTTACTGTCTGGGACATTTTATATCAGACTGTAATACAAAAAGTTGAAGTCTGAGACAACAGACGGTACATTCAGAAAAGAAGACATCTTATACATTATTTAGAATAACACAGTTTCATTCAAGTTCAGTGAATCCGACATGTCAAACGTGGTTCTTTGGCTGCCTCCACACATGTAGTCTCAGGTGAACTGATGATACCCTCTTAGCAGAGGATACTGAGATGTAGTCTAGACTAGACCGTGAAGACAAACACACAACTTGTTCTGCACTACTGCTGCATTTACAAATATAAAATGAACATCTCGAAGCTCGTAATACATCAACGCGAGTGCAAATAATGCATAAAGCACCACACAACATTCGACTGATCTGAAAGCAGTCACACAACAGAAACAATTATCTCCATGTCTGTTTGTACAGTGACTAGTGTTGTGACCATACACCTGGAAGATCACCGTCAATATATATCAGTATATTAGAAATCATGTACACAACTTCAACTGATGCATTTAATAATTGTTCTGGTAAATGAATCACTGGAGGATGAGAATAGCACAATATACACTTTAGTGGAATAATTCTACCGGGGTTCGTTTGGTGGCAAAAAAGAGTATTGACAGGAAACGTTTATGCTACATTTGGATAATTATATACCCTTTTGATGATGATGATGATGATGATGATATTAATTTGTATTTGGACACCACGTTCCTATTTGATTATCTGTGTTGTAAATGCATATAGAACATCCACTTATATCAATGCCACCAAACATCACTACAGAAAATGGCAGGTCACTCTTTACATTACAGCGCTCATGTGACTGTGTGTTCAGTATAATGGACAACTTGTATTAAATGTGTAATTATTTCGCCGGGAGTTTGATTGACAGGTGAGCGATCTGACCAATCATAATGCCTGTCTGACAATCAAACCAGAAAGAAAAGTGTTATTAGATTAACCTATGTGGACTTAACTTGAAAAATCGTGTGTATTTGACGTCTTTCCGTGGTTGAAACTAGTGTTGTAGTACTCGAGACCGGTCTTAAGACCATTTTTTGAAGGTCTTGGTCTTGTCTCGATCACATTTGTACTCGGCCTTGTCTTGGTCTCAGATTAGGTGGTCTTGACTACAACACTAGTTGAAACAACACACCTTCTGATGTTCATTCACGTTTATTTGGTGCTGTAACTAGTAGTAAACAGGAAGAGATCGGTTTATGTGCCGCTTGAACTGAGTCGGCACATTAAAGAGCCACAAAACGGCATTTACTGTATGAGTTTCTTAAAAAAATGACCATATTTGAAAGCTGAGACTTTGTTTCATACCTAAATGAACCTGCAATGGTGTTTTTCTGTGGAAACAGTTTACAGTATTTTGTATTTGCCCTCAGACCTTTCTGTGAATCAATTTGAAAATGTGTTCATGATGTATTTCTGTAGGTATTTTGAATTTCACTGCATGCATTCTCAAAATAAGAGCACAAAATTGTACCTTTTAAGGTCACTGGGGTGGTATCCTTAAGGGTACATTTTGTATTCGAGGTAGGCAAGTTCGGTCCTAGAGAGCTGATGTCCTGTAGAGTTTAGCTCCAACCCTACTAAGCCACCACAGTATCAAACTCATGGCTCCCAGCATGCATTGCAGCATTAAGTATGTCTCCATTGTTGAGATTCATATGCTGATTCTTGATATCTGTGTGCGTTTAAACTTTTCCCCCCCTAGAATGTGTTTAAAAATCAAAATTCAGAATGTCTGATCTGTGGCAAGAAAGTATTGTTGGTGAATATTATTTAGTACAATTTTTAGTCAGTGATGAGTTTAGTCAAACATTTTTCTTCATGATAATTTTTGTCTAAGGCTTCTTTTGATTTGAACAGATTGTGTTTTGTTAACACTGTTACAAATGGCCAACTAAATGAAACACTGATTACCATAATGGTGACCAAACATTTTCAATAAAACATCAACATCTAAACCTCCGTTAATTCTCAATAAGAGCTTCTATAGACGTCTTTCAGGACTGAACTTGCCTTCCCCTGCTCTAAGTAGAAGAAAACAATGGTATTATTGTACCCTAAAAGGACCAATTGTGTACCTTTAAAGGTAGAGTTATACGTTTTGTTCCCCAAGGAACTGTTCCACTGTACCGTTTTTCTGAGAGTGTGTACTGGATATTATCATTTTGCTATAACTATTGTATTTTTTGCCTCAGTATTTCATTGCATTGTAGTTATACTGTAACTACACTATGTGAACTGTGGTTAGTTGTATCTGGCATTCAAACAACAACTATAATTGTACATCCATCCTTCCATCTTCTAAGCCTGCGTTATGTATGGTCGCAGGGGAGTGTTGGTACATGTCCCAGCATGCCTCATACCGATGGCAGGGAACACCATAGACAGCTATAATTAATTGCCCAGTAGAGTCATTGTACAGTACGTACAGAAAGCCACTATAGTTAGTTTTACAGTATGTGCAGGTTATATGTTGACAGTAATGGAGCCCATACAGTGATGGAAAAAATGTGAGATGGGAAGAAAATTATGCAAATTACGCATTTTGCGTAACTTTTGTGTTCTCTCTTGCAAAACTATTGCATTCTCCCAAGATAACTCAAAGTGTTGTCAAAAACATAAATATTTCAATATGTATCAATACTGAAATATCTGAAAAGGTTCCAATACTCCTTTTCCTTTTGACTTTCTCTTCTCTCCATCCATCTCCTCTCACTCGTCTCATTCGCTCCGGTTGAATAGTGCTTGTATTGCTCATAATTGTACTAATTCCTGCAGGTTTTGCACTCATACCTAAAGCGTGCGCACCACTGATCTATATAAGTGGCGCTCTCAAACAGCTCGCGAGTACCAAACTGAGTTCTTTTTTCGTGGCTTATTGCGCTTAAACGGTCAAATACATACAAAATGATGTCAAAATGCCCGTCTTCACGAGTATTCAGGTAAGTACAGTCAGTTTTGGAACATAATTTTTGAGAGAAAATGCACGTTGTGTAACAGTATATTGGATCCGTGCATTTGCTCTTAAAGTGACAGCAGCCTAATAAAGCTGCTGCTGTCTGTAGCTTTAATTGTACCCATTAATCTGTATTTAATGTTTACAATGAAACTGTGTTATTTTTATATTTGATTACTTTCATTTCTGTAGTATTTCCCACCTGAATACTAACCTACTGTTAGACCCACCTGAAAAACTTAAAGCCATGTTTATTTCATTTATCTCTTTATTCTATTGTATTTATTTGTGCTGTCATTTGCAATTTGTTCTCTTTTTTTATTACAGACTGTTTACTTTTCTTTTCTTTTTGTAAATGTAGTTGAACGATTGTGTGTACGCTACTACAACAAAATTACCCCAATTATCAAAAGATTATGATATAACAAATTATCTGTAAGGCGGTATATATGGCAGTTTTCCCCATGGTATCGAATATCGAGATTTTTCAAGGTATCGTATCGAATTAGGAAATTCCAGTATCATGACAAGACTAATTTCTATAACTAAAGTTTTGCAAGCAAAGCTTCTGTGGGAATGCTAATTTTTGCAAGCAAATTATCCCTTTCTTGTGGGAAAGCAAAAGCATTGAAATTAAGTTAAGTTTTCGTCCCATCTCATTTCATTTTTACCATCATCATGTCCCTTCAGGAGCTCCATAAGTAAGTTACTGTTGATGTTATACAAAATTATTCCGTCATTACTGTACGTGTAACATGGCCACTGATATGAAAATGAAGAAAACTTGCACTTTCCCCATGGTCCCTTACTTACTACTCCGCCAAGAAGCAAGCCTTCCCGTCGTAACTCACATTTTGCGGATCAGTGCTTATTAGATTGAGAGAAAACAATGAAAAGGAAGCTTGCGAAACATTATTAGCTTTGCTTTTTGTGCAACCTCTAGTGGTAGGAAAGTGAACAGAATTTTTTGAGAGATTTAGAACACAACTCCAGTTCCTATTAACCCCTATTCTTTAATTTTGGCTTCAACAAAAAATTAGTAATTAGCTCCATGTTTTGTTTTCCAAACCATTGAAAATATTCCATGAAGTGTTTTTCCACCATGGTGTGCTACTAAATTGCCCAAATAATAAACATTTCTAATGCAACATGTGCTTTACAGACAGGCCACTACCACGACTGCGCTTTGATTCGAAGGCGCTACACATCGCTGGGTGTCCTCGGTCGCATGGTGAATCTGTAAGGCATGCATCCGCAACAAGCAATCCTCAAAGATCGGAGAATCTCAGGGTTCCTGAAGGCATATATCATGGGGTTAATGATGGAGTGGCAGATGGCTGGAAGAGCCGTGGCGTAAGTGTAGATCACCGGGAATCGTGTGTCCGCCACCAGCGAGTACATGGCGAGCGGGAACCAACAGAAAGCGAAAGTGCCCAGGATGGTGGTCAGGGTGGAGACCCCTTTCGTGGTGGAAGACGCATGCGACGCAGCGATAAACTGACGCTGAACTGCGATTTGCTGAGCGTGCCGGAAGGCGATCTTGCAGATCTGAAGGTACAACTGCAGAATGAGGGCGAATATCAGGAGGAAGGACACAGCGAGAGCCGCGGCGTTGCTTTTGTTCACCGGTCGACAGATGCTACAGGTGCTCTCGTCCTCCAGGCAGTTCCAGCCCAGCACTGGGAGTGAGCCGAGCAGGACACTGGTGGCCCACAGCAGAACCAGTGTGATGTAGGTGAAAGTGACCGTGCGCTCCGTGTGGTAGGTCAGCGCGTTGTACAGCGACAGGTAACGGTCCACGGTGATAGCCAGGATGTTGAGCACAGAGGCCGAGAAGGCTGTAATGAGGAGCCCGGCTGACAGTAGCGTGACGAACCCTGAATCAACGATGTAGGTTACGATGAAATTGAGGATCAGGCCCAGGCCGGCCAGGAGGTCGGCGAACGCCAGGCTCCCGATGAGGACGAACATGGGCGCTCTCAGAGTGGGCGTGTAGGAGATCAGGGCAATCACCACTGCGTTCTCGCAGGACATCAGCGTGCCCGTCACACACAGCAGCACGTCCCATGGGTTGAGGAGTACGGGCACCGGCACCGGCTCCAGCTCCCAGGACGGGACAGGCGACGCGTTTCTTCCCTCCAGCACATCCCAGTTGAAGAGAGAAGTGTTCTGGAGCAGGTTACTCATCGCTACAGCAGGAGCGCGGATCACTGGAAACGAGACAAGCACAAGAGTCACATAAGAGAGCATGATGACTTTATATCTCTCAATTCTGACTTTACATCACTCAATTCTGACTTTACATCACTCAATTCTGACTTTATATCTCTCAATTCTGACTTTATATCACTCAATTCTGACTTTACATCACTCAATTCTAATTTTACATCACTCAATTCTAATTTTACATCACTCAATTCTGACTTTACATCACTCAATTCTGACTTTACATCACTCAATTCTGACTTTATATCTCTCAATTCTGACTTTACATCACTCAATTCTGACTTTACATCACTCAATTCTGACTTTACATCACTCAATTCTGACTTTATATCTCTCAATTCTGACTTTACATCACTCAATTCTGACTTTACATCACTCAATTCTGACTTTACATCACTCAATTCTGACTTTACATCACTCAATTCTGACTTTACATCACTCAATTCTGACTTTACATCACTCAATTCTGACTTTACATCACTCAATTCTGACTTTACATCACTCAATTCTAATTTTACATCACTCAATTCTGACTTTACATCACTCAATTCTGACTTTACATCACTCAATTCTGACTTTACATCACTCAATTCTGACTTTACATCACTCAATTCTAATTTTACATCACTCAATTCTGACTTTACATCACTCAATTCTGACTTTACATCTCTCAATTCTGACTTTACATCACTCAATTCTAATTTTACATCTCTCAATTCTGACTTTACATCACTCAATTCTAATTTTACATCACTCAATTCTAATTTTACATCACTCAATTCTGACTTTATATCTCTCAATTCTGACTTTATATCTCTCAATTCTAATTTTACATCACTCAATTCTAATTTTACATCACTCAATTCTGACTTTATATCTCTCAATTCTGACTTTATATCTCTCAATTCTGACTTTATATCACTCAATTCTAATTTTACATCACTCAATTCTGACTTTACATCTCTCAATTCGGACTTTACATCACTCAATTCTAATTTTACATCACTCAATTCTGACTTTATATCTCTCAATTCTGACTTTACATCTCTCAATTCTAATTTTACATCACTCAATTCTAATTTTACATCACTCAATTCTGACTTTATATCTCTCAATTCTGACTTTATATCTCTCAAATCTGACTTTACGTCACTCAATTCTGACTTTATATCACTCAATTCTAATTTTACATCACTCAATTCTGACTTTATATCTCTCAATTCTGACTTTATATCTCTCAATTCTGACTTTATATCACTCAATTCTAATTTTACATCACTCAATTCTGACTTTATATCTCTCAATTCTGACTTTATATCTCTCAATTCTAATTTTACATCACTCAATTCTAATTTTACATCACTCAATTCTGACTTTATATCTCTCAATTCTGACTTTATATCTCTCAAATCTGACTTTACGTCACTCAATTCTGACTTTATATCACTCAATTCTAATTTTACATCACTCAATTCTGACTTTATATCTCTCAATTCTGACTTTATATCTCTCAATTCTGACTTTATATCACTCAATTCTAATTTTACATCACTCAATTCTGACTTTACATCTCTCAATTCGGACTTTACATCACTCAATTCTAATTTTACATCACTCAATTCTGACTTTATATCTCTCAATTCTGACTTTATATCTCTCAATTCTAATTTTACATCACTCAATTCTAATTTTACATCACTCAATTCTGACTTTATATCTCTCAATTCTGACTTTATATCTCTCAATTCTGACTTTATATCACTCAATTCTAATTTTACATCACTCAATTCTGACTTTATATCTCTCAATTCTGACTTTATATCTCTCAATTCTAATTTTACATCACTCAATTCTAATTTTACATCACTCAATTCTGACTTTATATCTCTCAATTCTGACTTTATATCTCTCAAATCTGACTTTACGTCACTCAATTCTGACTTTATATCACTCAATTCTAATTTTACATCACTCAATTCTGACTTTATATCTCTCAATTCTGACTTTATATCTCTCAATTCTGACTTTATATCTCTCAATTCTGACTTTATATCACTCAATTCTAATTTTACATCACTCAATTCTGACTTTACATCTCTCAATTCGGACTTTATATCACTCAATTCTAATTTCACATCACTCAATTCTGACTTTACATCACTCAATTCTAATTTTACATCACTCAATTCTGACTTTACATCTCTCAATTCTGACTTTACATCTCTCAATTCTGACTTTATATCTCTCAATTCTAATTTTACATCACTCAATTCTGACTTTACATCTCTCAATTCTGACTTTACATCACTCAATTCTAATTTTACATCACTCAATTCTGACTTTACATCTCTCAATTCTGACTTTACATCACTCAATTCTAATTTTACATCACTCAATTCTGACTTTACATCTCTCAATTCTGACTTTACATCTCTCAATTCTGACTTTACATCTCTCAATTCTGACTTTACATCTCTCAATTCTGACTTTACATCTCTCAATTCTGACTTTATATCTCTCAATTCTGACTTTACATCACTCAATTCTAATTGTACATCACTCAATTCTGACTTTACATCACTCAATTCTAATTGTACATCACTCAATTCTAATTTTACATCACTCAATTCTGACTTTACATCTCTCAATTCTGACTTTACATCTCTCAATTCTGACTTTACATCTCTCAATTCTGACTTTACATCTCTCAATTCTGACTTTACATCTCTCAATTCTGACTTTATATCTCTCAATTCTGACTTTACATCACTCAATTCTAATTGTACATCACTCAATTCTGACTTTACATCACTCAATTCTAATTGTACATCACTCAATTCTTACTTTATATCTCTCAATTCTGACTTTACATCTCACAATTCTGACTTTATATCTCTCAATTCTAATTTTACATCACTCAATTCTTACTTTATATCTCTCAATTCTGACTTTACATCTCTCAATTCTGACTTTACATCTCTCAATTCTGACTTTACATCTCTCTTTACATCTCTCAATTCTGACTTTATATCTCTCAATTCTGACTTTATATCACTCAATTCTAATTTTACATCACTCAATTCTTACTTTAAATCTCTCAATTCTGACTTTATATCACTCAATTCTGACTTTACATCTCTCAATTCTGAATTTACATCTCTCAATTCTGACTTTACATCTCTCAATTCTGACTTTACATCTCTCAATTCTGACTTTACATCTCTCAATTCTGACTTTACATCACTCAATTCTCATTTTACATCACTCAATTCTGACTTTATATCTCTCAATTCCGACTTTACATCTCTCAATTCTGATTTTATATCTCTCAATTCTGACTTTATATCTCTCAATTCTGACTTTATATCTCTCAATTCTGACTTTATATCTCTCAATTCTGACTTTACATCTCTCAATTCTAACTTTACATCTCTCAATTCTGACTTTACATCTCTCAATTCTGACTTTACATCACTCAATTCTGACTTTATATCTCTCAATCTCTCAATTCTGACTTTATATCACTCAATTCTAACTTTACATCACTCAATTCTGACTTTACATCTCTCAATTCTGACTTTACATTTCTCAATTCTGACTTTACATCTCTCAATTCTGACTTTACATCACTCAATTCTGACTTTATATCTCTCAATCTCTCAATTCTGACTTTACATCACTCAATTCTAACTTTACATCTCTCAATTCCAACTTTACATCTCTCAATTCTAACTTTACATCTCTCAATTCTGACTTTATATCTCTCAATTCTGACTTTATATCTCTCAATCTCTCAATTCTGACTTTACATCTCACAATTCTGACTTTACATCTCTCAATTCTGACTTTACATCTCTCAATTCTGACTTTACATCTCTCTTTACATCTCTCAATTCTGACTTTATATCTCTCAATTCTGACTTTATATCACTCAATTCTAATTTTACATCACTCAATTCTTACTTTAAATCTCTCAATTCTGACTTTATATCACTCAATTCTGACTTTACATCTCTCAATTCTGAATTTACATCTCTCAATTCTGACTTTACATCTCTCAATTCTGACTTTACATCACTCAATTCTCATTTAACATCACTCAATTCTGACTTTACATCTCTCAATTCTGATTTTATATCTCTCAATTCTGACTTTATATCTCTCAATTCTGACTTTATATCTCTCAATTCTGACTTTATATCTCTCAATTCTGACTTTACATCTCTCAATTCTGACTTTACATCTCTCAATTCTGACTTTACATCACTCAATTCTGACTTTATATCTCTCAATCTCTCAATTCTGACTTTATATCACTCAATTCTAACTTTACATCACTCAATTCTGACTTTACATCTCTCAATTCTGACTTTACATTTCTCAATTCTGACTTTACATCTCTCAATTCTGACTTTACATCACTCAATTCTGACTTTATATCTCTCAATCTCTCAATTCTGACTTTACATCACTCAATTCTAACTTTACATCTCTCAATTCTAACTTTACATCTCTCAATTCTAACTTTACATCTCTCAATTCTGACTTTATATCTCTCAATTCTGACTTTATATCTCTCAATCTCTCAATTCTGACTTTACATCTCTCAATTCTGACTTTATATCTCTCAATTCTGACTTTACATCACTCAATTCTAATTGTACATCACTCAATTCTGACTTTACATCACTCAATTCTAATTGTACATCACTCAATTCTTACTTTATATCTCTCAATTCTGACTTTACATCTCTCAATTCTGACTTTATATCTCTCAATTCTAATTTTACATCACTCAATTCTTACTTTATATCTCTCAATTCTGACTTTACATCTCTCAATTCTGACTTTACATCTCTCAATTCTGACTTTACATCTCTCTTTACATCTCTCAATTCTGACTTTATATCACTCAATTCTGACTTTACTTCACTCAATTCTAATTTTACATCACTCAATTCTTACTTTAAATCTCTCAATTCTGACTTTATATCACTCAATTCTGACTTTACATCTCTCAATTCTGAATTTACATCTCTCAATTCTGACTTTACATCTCTCAATTCTGACTTTACATCTCTCTTTACATCTCTCAATTCTGACTTTATATCTCTCAATTCTGACTTTACATCACTCAATTCTAATTTTACATCACTCAATTCTTACTTTAAATCTCTCAATTCTGACTTTATATCACTCAATTCTGACTTTACATCTCTCAATTCTGAATTTACATCTCTCAATTCTGACTTTACATCTCTCAATTCTGACTTTACATCACTCAATTCTCATTTTACATCACTCAATTCTGACTTTATATCTCTCAATTCCGACTTTACATCTCTCAATTCTGACTTTATATCTCTCAATTCTGACTTTATATCTCTCAATTCTGACTTTATATCTCTCAATTCTGACTTTACATCTCTCAATTCTAACTTTACATCTCTCAATTCTGACTTTACATCTCTCAATTCTGACTTTACATCACTCAATTCTGACTTTATATCTCTCAATCTCACAATTCTGACTTTATATCACTCAATTCTAACTTTACATCACTCAATTCTGACTTTACATCTCTCAATTCTGACTTTATATCTCTCAATCTCTCAATTCTGACTTTATATCACTCAATTCTAACTTTACATCACTCAATTCTGATTTTACATCTCTCAATTCTGACTTTACATCACTCAATTCTAACTTTACATCACTCAATTCTGACTTTACATTTCTCAATTCTGACTTTACATCTCTCAATTCTGACTTTACATCACTCAATTCTGACTTTATATCTCTCAATCTCTCAATTCTGACTTTACATCACTCAATTCTAACTTTACATCTCTCAATTCTAACTTTACATCTCTCAATTCTGACTTTATATCTCTCAATCTCTCAATTCTGACTTTATATCACTCAATTCTAACTTTACATCACTCAATTCTGATTTTACATCTCTCAATTCTGACTTTACATCACTCAATTCTAACTTTACATCACTCAATTCTGACTTTACATTTCTCAATTCTGACTTTATATCTCTCAATCTCTCAATTCTGACTTTATATCACTCAATTCTAACTTTACATCTCTCAATTCTGACTTTATATCTCTCAATCTCTCAATTCTGACTTTATATCACTCAATTCTAACTTTACATCACTCAATTCTGACTTTACATCTCTCAATTCTGACTTTATATCTCTCAATTCTGACTTTATATCTCTCAATCTCTCTATTCTGACTTTATATCTCTCAATCTCTCAATTCTGACTTTATATCTCTCAATCTCTCAATTCTGACTTTATATCACTCAATTCTGACTTTATATCTCTCAATTCTGACTTTACATCTCTCAATTCTGACTTTATATCTCTCAATCTCTCTATTCTGACTTTATATCTCTCAATCTCTCAATTCTGACTTTATATCTCTCAATCTCTCAATTCTGACTTTATATCTCTCAATCTCTCAATTCTGACTTTATATCTCTCAATCTCTCAATTCTGACTTTATATCTCTCAATCTCTCAATTCTGACTTTATATCACTCAATTCTGACTTTATATCTCTCAATTCTGACTTTACATCTCTCAATTCTGACTTTATATCTCTCAATCTCTCTATTCTGACTTTATATCTCTCAATCTCTCAATTCTGACTTTATATCTCTCAATCTCTCAATTCTGACTTTATATCTCTCAATCTCTCAATTCTGACTTTATATCACTCAATTCTGACTTTACATCTCTCAATTCTAACTTTATATCTCTCAATCTCTCTCTTCTGACTTTATATCTCTCAATCTCTCAATTCTGACTTTATATCACTCAATTCTGACTTTATATCTCTCAATCTCTCTCTTCTGACTTTATATCTCTCAATCTCTCAATTCTGACTTTATATCACTCAATTCTGACTTTACATCACTCAATTCTAACTTTACATCACTAAATTCTAACTTTACATCACTCAATTCTGAGACAAAATGTGAGAATTGCGAGTTGTAAACACAACTGTGAGATAAAAAGTCGCAATTATCTTTTAAAATGTTTTATTCTGTGCCGGAAACAAGCTTCCATCCCTTTAAGCCACAAGGCCAAACCGTGAGTGTGAGAGTGTGTGGTCTTTCACTCTTGGTCTCAGGAATGAGGATCGGGTGTACAAGGGGCAAACGGTGATGGGGTCAGTCTGTGATGATCAATGAGAGGCTAATGTCATCATTCCCTGTCATAACTGGTCCAGGTTTATCTCCCTGCCCTTGACTGAGATTGCAGAGGAACGGAGACTCCTCTGGTGATGAGGGGAGCCTGCCCTCATTTTTTACATGCAAATTATGCATAATTACGTACAGCTAACCCTAATCCTACCCTAACCCTATAGTAAGTACATGTAGTTACTATTCCTCAGTACTTAAATGTATAAATACACTGTAATGGGGACGCGTTCAGATAAAGCGTAACCAAATCTGATTTTGCGCAAGTGAGATGAGTAAATGCATTACAGGAAACACAATAAGCATCATGTTTACACACACCGCCTCTGCTCTTACTCGCAATTTCACTCAACATGGCGACAGGAGAGCTGTCAATCAATTCACGGGAAAACAAAGTCACTTGCATTCCTTATTTGAAAAAGAGATATTTGGTCGTAAATTGTAAAAGTAATGCACTACTGTACTAGTTACTCGAAAAAAGTAATCTGATTACATAACTTGAGTTGAGCTGAATAACAATTTCTGTAGAGATGCTTATAGAGTGGTGCAGGGATGATGTTTCTACATTCATGAGCAGAAACGGTGTGTGAGAACCATTACTTGACGATACTTGAATGTTTTGTTCTACAATCTTTCTGAAAATCTGCACATTTTGAAGCTTTTTTTTTAACTTACGGTCTAATAAGTTGGGCTGTGAGTGTGTGCAGTTTATGTTGTAGAACAAAATGTTCAAATATCATCAAGTTTATCTTATTCTACTCATGAACAATACTAGACTGATTTAAATCAACCCTCCTGAAAAAAACCCAAAAAACAATAGAAACCCTTAAAGAAATTGTAATGGTTTTCATGGTTATAATGGGAAATGTTTTGGTTTTTAATGGAAGCTTTAATGTGTTTTTACTGGTAATTTGTTGCCTTCTATTGGTGGAATATTAAATCCTAATGTAATGTTGTCCTAATGTAAAACACACTACAGGACAGGGGCTGCCAGGTCAGTGTCTCAAAACCAGCCCAAAGGCCAACCAAAAATAACCCAACACAAGCCCAGTGACCAAAACTCAACTCCCATACCCAAAATACATATTTCACAGTCACTTTTAAGCTTTATGCACAATGTCATCTTGAACATTTCTTCATGAGTGAGCTCAAAGGCCTCTTTCACACACACACACACACACAGCCGTGGATCATCAGGGAACGACACTCAGTATTGAGAATTAATGGTTCAGAAACTCTAGAACGTTGTTATTTTAATAAATGCAGCTTTTTTTGTCTATATGTAAACATTGTTTATGTAAAATATCTTATTATACAGCACTAAATAAAAAATAACATGCACTTTCTATGATTCTGCAAGCGGTTCACATACTTTTTCTTGCCACTGCATCTGTTTATTAATGTGAAGCTGCTTTGAAACAATCTGTATTGTATAACGCACTTTATAAATAAATATGACTTGACTTACCTTGACTTAAAGGCACAATATGTATTTTTTCGCCGCTAGCGGTCGTTTATTCAAAACAAAGATGGCGCCTTGATTTGCGTAGCTTTTATTCATGTGTGTGTGTGTGTCTGTGTGTGTGTGTGTGTGCGCGTGCGTGTGCATTCACTCAACGCTACTATGAGACACTGGGCGATTGGGTTGTTTTAACCCAGTGATTTGGATCTGGTTGTTTTAACCCAGTGATTGGGTTGTTTTAAACCCAGCGATTGGGTTGTTTTAACCCAGTGATTTGGATCTGGTTGTTTTAACCCAGTGATTGGGTTGTTTTAAACCCAGCAATTGGGTTGTTTTAACCCAGTGATTTGGATCTGGTTGTTTTAACCCAGCAATTTGGTTGTTTTAACCCAGCGATTGTGTTGTTTTAACCCAGTGATTTGGATCTGGTTGTTTTAACCCAGCGATTGGGTTGTTTTTAACCCAGTGATTTGGATCTGGTTGTTTTTAACCCAGCGATTGGGTTGTTTTAACCCAGTGATTTGGATCTGGTTGTTTTAACCCAGCGATTGGGTTGTTTTTAACCCAGCGATTGGGTTGTTTTAACTCAGTGATTTGGATCTGGTTGTTTTTAACCCAGTGATTGTGTTGTTTTAACCCAGCGATTGTGTTGTTTTAACCCAGCAATTGGGTTGTTTTTAACCCAGCGATTGTGTTGTTTTTAACCCAGCGATTGTGTTGTTTTTAACCCAGTGATTGTGTTGTTTTAACCCAGCGATTGTGTTGTTTTAACCCAGCAATTGGGTTGTTTTAACCCAGCGATTGGGTTGTTTTAACCCAGCGATTGGGTTGCTTTAACCCAGCGATTGTGTTGTTTTAACCCAGCGATTGGGTTGTTTTAACACAGCGATTGGGTTGTTTTAACCCAGCGATTGGGTTGTTTTAACACAGTGATTGTGTTGTTTCAACCCAGCGATTGGGTTGTTTTTAACCCAGCGGCGATTGGGTTGTTTTAACCCAGCGATCGGGTTGTTTTTAACCCAGCGATTGGGTTATTTTTAACCCAGTGATTGTGTTGTTTTAACCCAGCGATTGGGTTGTTTTAACCCAGCGATTGTGTTGTTTTTAATCCAGCGATTGTGTTGTTTTAACACAGTGATTGTGTTGTTTCAACCCAGCGATTGTGTTGTTTCAACCCAGCGATTGTGTTGTTTTTAACCCAGCGATTGTGTTGTTTTTAACCCAGCGATTGTGTTGTTTTTAACCCAGCGATTGTGTTGTTTTAACCCAGCAATTGGGTTGTTTTAACCCAGCGATTGTGTTGTTTTTAATCCAGCGATTGTGTTGTTTTAACACAGCGATTGTGTTGTTTCAACCCAGCGATTGTGTTGTTTCAACCCAGCGATTGTGTTGTTTTTAACCCAGCGATTGTGTTGTTTTTAACCCAGCGATTGTGTTGTTTTAACACAGTGATTGTGTTGTTTCAACCCAGCGATTGTGTTGTTTTTAACCCAGCGATTGGGTTGTTTTTAACCCAGCGATTGTGTTGTTTTTAACCCAGCGATTGTGTTGTTTTAACCCAGCGATTGTGTTGTTTTTAACCCAGCAATTGTGTTGTTTTTAACCCAGCGATTGTGTTGTTTTTAACCCAGCAATTGTGTTGTTTTTAACCCAGCGATAGGGTTGTTTTAACTTGTTCACACTGCAGTGAGCGAGATCATATTAGGCGGTAAATCAACAACAGCAGATTCACACAACAAGACTGTGTTGAGCCGGAGAATCATTAGTTTCTGTCCATCAATGATCCAAACAGTGTCTAATAAAACACATCAGATATTAAAGCGGCGCTAGTGTTTCCATGATTTCTACAAAATAACACAGAATCACTTATTTCTCTGGATTTAAACATTCTTGGAAACATTTGGGATAATGTAAGAACACAAGTATAAATATATAACACTGTTCTAGTGGATTTTGGATATTTTAATCCTAAAAAACTTACATATTGTGCCTTTAAAATATACCAGTGCTACCAACCTGACCTGTCACAGATCTGTTCAAAGAGGATGGGCTATTTTTAGCCCTCTGCTGCATGTACAATAAAGGGCTATATTTAACTGAGCTAATAATCCAGCTTCTTAACTGAGGTAAAAATATCATGCACACATTGTTGTAAAACCCAGACTCGCTGTGTAAAGACTGGTACCGACCACTGAACGGGCTCGCGTCTCCATCCCTCCTCCGCCAAGAGAAGAATAGATGAGGCTCAGGAGCGCGTCCCGTGCCACGCGCATCTTTTGGGGATGGAATTGAAGAGGTGGTTGAGAGGGAATCTGTCGGCTTGCTTCTGCTTCTGCTTCTGCTGCTGTTGTTATGTTTTCATGGTTTTAATGTGTGCTCGCGCGGGTCTCTCACCTGTGCAGCCTCGGCTTGTCATTCCGATCGGAACGCGTCGCGTTGGCCGTTCACAGACAGCGGCGCCTGCTTGTTCGCATCTGATTGGTCGCTGGGATGACTCGCACAGCAGACGTCAATGGCTCGGTATGATTCAGAATCAGAGCATGTGGGACAGAAACACACACACACACACACACACACACACACCCCTTTCTTTCACAATCACAACACCACCTACACCGCCAACGCGACGCGACGAAACCAGAAAGAATCCTGACGCGACGCGGTGAAACGCGCAGGGTTGCGCGCCATTCTTTTCTTTTTATTATTAAACATTTACTTACAAAATACAAGAGTGAAGAGCCATAAGCCAGAAAAAAAGAGAGCCAGAGGTTCAGGGAAGGACAAACATTACCTCAGATTTGAATTCAGAGAAAGAAAGAAAAATAAAACTAAACAAATAAATGAGGAAGTATCAATTAAAAACAATCCTCCCGACAAAACATAAAATAATAATAATTAAATAAATTATACAGAAACGCCCAAAAGTGAGCATACATTCACAGTTTTAGTTGCCTTTTGTTACAGGAGGTAGATAATGATTTAATATAGCATTATTTTATACAGCAGTTGGGTTAAATGTTAGCTTAAAACAACCCAATCGCTGTGTTAAAACAATCCAATCGCTGGGTTAAAAACAACCCAATCGCTGTGTTAAAACAATCCAATCGCTGGGTTAAAAACAACCCAATCGCTGGGTTAAAAACAACCCAATCGCTGGGTTAAAAACAACCCAATAGCTGTGTTAAAACAACCCAATCGCTGTGTCAAAACAACCCAATCGCTGTGTTAAAACAACCCAATAGCTGTGTTAAAACAACCCAATAGCTGTGTTAAAACAACCCAATCAATCTCTGGGTAAAAAACAAACCAATCAATCGCTGGGTTAAAACAACCCAATCGCTGTGTTAAAACAACCCAATCAATCTCTGGGTAAAAAACAAACCAATCAATCGCTGGGTTAAAACAACCCAATCAATCTCTGTGTTAAAACAACCCAATCAATCGCTGTGTTAAAACAACCCAATCAATCTCTGTGTTAAAACAACCCAATCAATCTCTGTGTTAAAACAACCCAATCAATCGCTGTGTTAAAACAACCCAATCAATCGCTGTGTTAAAACAACCAAATCAATCTCTGTGTTAAAACAACCCAATCAATCGCTGTGTTAAAACAACCCAATCAATCTCTGTGTTAAAACAACCCAATCAATCGCTGTGTTAAAACAACCCAATCAATCGCTGGGTTAAAACAACCCAATCAATCGCTGGGTTAAAACAACCCAATCAATCGCTGTGTTAAAACAACCCAATCAATCACTGTGTTAAAACAACCCAATCAATCGCTGTGTTAAAACAACCCAATCAATCACTGTGTTAAAACAACCCAATCAATCGCTGGGTTAAAACAACCCAATCAATCACTGTGTTAAAACAACCCAATCAATCGCTGTGTTAAAACAACCCAATCAATCGCTGTGTTAAAACAATCCAATCAATCGCTGTGTTAAAACAACCCAATCAATCGCTGTGTTAAAACAATCCAATCAATCTCTGTGTTAAAACAACCCAATCAATCTCTGTGTTAAAACAACCCAATCAATCTCTGTGTTAAAACAACCCAATCAATCGCTGTGTTAAAACAACCCAATCAATCGCTGTGTTAAAACAACCCAATCAATCGCTGGGTTAAAACAACCCAATCAATCTCTGTGTTAAAACAACCCAATCAATCGCTGTGTTAAAACAACCCAATCAATCACTGTGTTAAAACAACCCAATCAATCGCTGGGTTAAAACAACCCAATCAATCGCTGGGTTAAAACAACCCAATCAATCGCTGTGTTAAAACAACCCAATCAATCACTGTGTTAAAACAACCCAATCAATCGCTGTGTTAAAACAACCCAATCAATCACTGTGTTAAAACAACCCAATCAATCGCTGGGTTAAAACAACCCAATCAATCACTGTGTTAAAACAACCCAATCAATCGCTGTGTTAAAACAACCCAATCAATCGCTGTGTTAAAACAATCCAATCAATCGCTGTGTTAAAACAATCCAATCAATCGCTGTGTTAAAACAACCCAATCAATCGCTGTGTTAAAACAACCCAATCAATCGCTGTGTTAAAACAACCCAATCAATCGCTGTGTTAAAACAACCCAATCAATCGCTGTGTTAAAACAACCCAATCAATCGCTGTGTTAAAACAACCCAATCACTGGGTTAAAACAACCCAATCAATCGCTGTGTTAAAACAACCCAATCAATCACTGTGTTAAAACAACCCAATCAATCGCTGTGTTAAAACAACCCAATCAATCACTGTGTTAAAACAACCCAATCAATCGCTGTGTTAAAACAACCCAATCAATCACTGTGTTAAAACAACCCAATCAATCACTGTGTTAAAACAACCCAATCAATCGCTGTGTTAAAACAACCCAATCAATCACTGTGTTAAAACAACCCAATCAATCACTGTGTTAAAACAACCCAATCAATCACTGTGTTAAAACAACCCAATCAATCACTGTGTTAAAACAACCCAATCAATCGCTGGGTTAAAACAACCCAATCAATCACTGTGTTAAAACAACCCAATCAATCACTGTGTTAAAACAACCCAATCAATCACTGTGTTAAAACAACCCAATCAATCGCTGTGTTAAAACAACCCAATCAATCACTGTGTTAAAACAACCCAATCAATCACTGTGTTAAAACAACCCAATCAATCACTGTGTTAAAACAACCCAATCAATCACTGTGTTAAAACAACCCAATCAATCGCTGTGTTAAAACAACCCAATCAATCGCTGTGTTAAAACAACCCAATCAATCGCTGTGTTAAAACAGCCCAATCAATCGGTGTGTTAAAACAACTCAATCAATCACTGTGTTAAAACAACCCAATCAATCGCTGTGTTAAAACAACCCAATCAATCGCTGTGTTAAAACAACCCAATCAATCGGTGTGTTAAAACAACCCAATCAATCGCTGTGTTAAAACAACCCAATCAATCGGTGTGTTAAAACAACCCAATCAATCGGTGTGTTAAAACAACCCAATCAATCACTGTGTTAAAACAACCCAATCAATCGGTGTGTTAAAACAACCCAATCAATCACTGTGTTAAAACAACCCAATCAATCGGTGTGTTAAAACAACCCAATCAATCGCTGTGTTAAAACAACCCAATCGCTGTGTTAAAACAACTCAATCAATCACTGTGTTAAAACAACCCAATCAATCGCTGTGTTAAAACAACCCAATCAATCGCTGTGTTAAAACAACTCAATCAATCGCTGTGTTAAAACAACCCAATCAATCGCTGTGTTAAAACAACCCAATCACTGGGTTAAAACAACCCAATCAATCGCTGTGTTAAAACAACCCAATCAATCGCTGTGTTAAAACAACCCAATCAACCGTTGTGTTAAAACAACCCAATCAACCGTTGTGTTAAAACAACCCAATCAACCGCTGTGTTAAAACAACCCAATCAACCGTTGTGTTAAAACAACCCAATCAACCGATGTGTTAAAACAACCCAATCAACCGTTGTGTTAAAACAACCCAATCAACCGCTGTGTTAAAACAACCCAATCAACCGTTGTGTTAAAACAACCCAATCAACCGATGTGTTAAAACAACCCAATCAACCACTGGGTTAAAACAACCCAATCAACCGCTGGGTTAAAACAACCCAATCAATCGCTGTGTTAAAACAACCCAATCAATCGCTGTGTTAAAACAACCCAATCAATCGCTGTGTTAAAACAACCCAATCGCTGGGTTAAAACAACCCAATCACTGGGTTAAAACAACCCAATCACTGGGTTAAAACAACCCAATCAATCGCTGTGTTAAAACAACCCAATCGCTGTGTTAAAACAACCCAATCGCTGTGTTAAAACAACCCAATCAATCACTGTGTTAAAACAACCCAATCAATCGCTGTGTTAAAACAACCCAATCAATCGCTGTGTTAAAACAACCCAATCAATCACTGTGTTAAAACAACCCAATCAATCGCTGTGTTAAAACAACCCAATCAATCACTGTGTTAAAACAACCCAATCAATCACTGTGTTAAAACAACCCAATCAATCGCTGTGTTAAAACAACCCAATCAATCGGTGTGTTAAAACAACTCAATCAATCACTGTGTTAAAACAACCCAATCAATCGCTGTGTTAAAACAACCCAATCAATCGCTGTGTTAAAACAACCCAATCAATCGGTGTGTTAAAACAACCCAATCAATCGCTGTGTTAAAACAACCCAATCAATCGGTGTGTTAAAACAACCCAATCAATCGGTGTGTTAAAACAACCCAATCAATCACTGTGTTAAAACAACCCAATCAATCGGTGTGTTAAAACAACCCAATCAATCACTGTGTTAAAACAACCCAATCAATCGGTGTGTTAAAACAACCCAATCAATCGCTGTGTTAAAACAACCCAATCAATCGCTGTGTTAAAACAACTCAATCAATCACTGTGTTAAAACAACCCAATCAATCGCTGTGTTAAAACAACCCAATCAATCGCTGTGTTAAAACAACCCAATCAATCGCTGTGTTAAAACAACCCAATCACTGGGTTAAAACAACCCAATCAATCGCTGTGTTAAAACAACCCAATCAATCGCTGTGTTAAAACAACCCAATCAACCGTTGTGTTAAAACAACCCAATCAACCGTTGTGTTAAAACAACCCAATCAACCGCTGTGTTAAAACAACCCAATCAACCGTTGTGTTAAAACAACCCAATCAACCGCTGTGTTAAAACAACCCAATCAACCACTGGGTTAAAACAACCCAATCAACCACTGGGTTAAAACAACCCAATCAACCGTTGTGTTAAAACAACCCAATCAACCGCTGTGTTAAAACAACCCAATCAACCACTGGGTTAAAACAACCCAATCAACCACTGGGTTAAAACAACCCAATCAACCGCTGGGTTAAAACAACCCAATCAATCACTGTGTTAAAACAACCCAATCAATCACTGTGTTAAAACAACCCAATCAATCACTGTGTTAAAACAACCCAATCAATCGCTGGGTTAAAACAACCCAATCAATCACTGTGTTAAAACAACCCAATCAATCACTGTGTTAAAACAACCCAATCAATCACTGTGTTAAAACAACCCAATCAATCGCTGTGTTAAAACAACCCAATCAATCACTGTGTTAAAACAACCCAATCAATCACTGTGTTAAAACAACCCAATCAATCACTGTGTTAAAACAACCCAATCAATCACTGTGTTAAAACAACCCAATCAATCGCTGTGTTAAAACAACCCAATCAATCGCTGTGTTAAAACAACCCAATCAATCGCTGTGTTAAAACAGCCCAATCAATCGGTGTGTTAAAACAACTCAATCAATCACTGTGTTAAAACAACCCAATCAATCGCTGTGTTAAAACAACCCAATCAATCGCTGTGTTAAAACAACCCAATCAATCGGTGTGTTAAAACAACCCAATCAATCGCTGTGTTAAAACAACCCAATCAATCGGTGTGTTAAAACAACCCAATCAATCGGTGTGTTAAAACAACCCAATCAATCACTGTGTTAAAACAACCCAATCAATCGGTGTGTTAAAACAACCCAATCAATCACTGTGTTAAAACAACCCAATCAATCGGTGTGTTAAAACAACCCAATCAATCGCTGTGTTAAAACAACCCAATCGCTGTGTTAAAACAACTCAATCAATCACTGTGTTAAAACAACCCAATCAATCGCTGTGTTAAAACAACCCAATCAATCGCTGTGTTAAAACAACTCAATCAATCGCTGTGTTAAAACAACCCAATCAATCGCTGTGTTAAAACAACCCAATCACTGGGTTAAAACAACCCAATCAATCGCTGTGTTAAAACAACCCAATCAATCGCTGTGTTAAAACAACCCAATCAACCGTTGTGTTAAAACAACCCAATCAACCGTTGTGTTAAAACAACCCAATCAACCGCTGTGTTAAAACAACCCAATCAACCGTTGTGTTAAAACAACCCAATCAACCGATGTGTTAAAACAACCCAATCAACCGTTGTGTTAAAACAACCCAATCAACCGCTGTGTTAAAACAACCCAATCAACCGTTGTGTTAAAACAACCCAATCAACCGATGTGTTAAAACAACCCAATCAACCACTGGGTTAAAACAACCCAATCAACCGCTGGGTTAAAACAACCCAATCAATCGCTGTGTTAAAACAACCCAATCAATCGCTGTGTTAAAACAACCCAATCAATCGCTGTGTTAAAACAACCCAATCGCTGGGTTAAAACAACCCAATCACTGGGTTAAAACAACCCAATCACTGGGTTAAAACAACCCAATCAATCGCTGTGTTAAAACAACCCAATCGCTGTGTTAAAACAACCCAATCGCTGTGTTAAAACAACCCAATCAATCACTGTGTTAAAACAACCCAATCAATCGCTGTGTTAAAACAACCCAATCAATCGCTGTGTTAAAACAACCCAATCAATCACTGTGTTAAAACAACCCAATCAATCGCTGTGTTAAAACAACCCAATCAATCACTGTGTTAAAACAACCCAATCAATCACTGTGTTAAAACAACCCAATCAATCGCTGTGTTAAAACAACCCAATCAATCGGTGTGTTAAAACAACTCAATCAATCACTGTGTTAAAACAACCCAATCAATCGCTGTGTTAAAACAACCCAATCAATCGCTGTGTTAAAACAACCCAATCAATCGGTGTGTTAAAACAACCCAATCAATCGCTGTGTTAAAACAACCCAATCAATCGGTGTGTTAAAACAACCCAATCAATCGGTGTGTTAAAACAACCCAATCAATCACTGTGTTAAAACAACCCAATCAATCGGTGTGTTAAAACAACCCAATCAATCACTGTGTTAAAACAACCCAATCAATCGGTGTGTTAAAACAACCCAATCAATCGCTGTGTTAAAACAACCCAATCAATCGCTGTGTTAAAACAACTCAATCAATCACTGTGTTAAAACAACCCAATCAATCGCTGTGTTAAAACAACCCAATCAATCGCTGTGTTAAAACAACCCAATCAATCGCTGTGTTAAAACAACCCAATCACTGGGTTAAAACAACCCAATCAATCGCTGTGTTAAAACAACCCAATCAATCGCTGTGTTAAAACAACCCAATCAACCGTTGTGTTAAAACAACCCAATCAACCGTTGTGTTAAAACAACCCAATCAACCGCTGTGTTAAAACAACCCAATCAACCGTTGTGTTAAAACAACCCAATCAACCGCTGTGTTAAAACAACCCAATCAACCACTGGGTTAAAACAACCCAATCAACCACTGGGTTAAAACAACCCAATCAACCGTTGTGTTAAAACAACCCAATCAACCGCTGTGTTAAAACAACCCAATCAACCACTGGGTTAAAACAACCCAATCAACCACTGGGTTAAAACAACCCAATCAACCGCTGGGTTAAAACAACCCAATCAATCGCTGTGTTAAAACAACCCAATCAATCGCTGTGTTAAAACAACCCAATCAATCGCTGTGTTAAAACAACCCAATCAATCGCTGTGTTAAAACAACCCAATCAATCGCTGGGTTAAAACAACAAGTTAAAGTTGAGTTGTACTGTTTTTTGCAGGGCCCTCGTGACTCATTTACTGAAGTAGTTTCGCTACAGTACTATAACCAGCACTGGTAAGGGCTCGCAATTATATTAGATTAACAAAAGGATGTCTCGAGTCAGTGACTACACTCTAAAAAATGCTGGGTTAAAAACAACCCAAGTTGGGTTGAAAATGGACCAATCCAGCAATTGGGTTGTTTTAAGCAAACATTTAACCCAAACGCTGGGTTAAAACAACCCAATTGCTGGATTGGTCCATTTTCAACCCAACTTGGGTTATTTTAAACCCAGCATTTTTTAGAGTGTAGTTTGTCTTTCAATTTGCTCGTCACGTGATCTTGCGTCATTTTATGAAGATCAAACCCCCACTGTCTTACTACACGTGTTCACAACATCACCCAAATGCAAACAACTACACATTTACACAAGAGACATCCACACTACAACTACACATTTACACAAGAGACATCCACACTACAACTACACATTTACACAAGAGACATCCACACTACACAACTACACATTTACACAAGAGACATCCACACTACAACTACACATTTACACAAGAGACATCCACACTACAACTACACATTTACACAAGAGACATCCACACTACAACTACACATTTACACAAGAGACATCCACACTACACAACTACACATTTACACAAGAGACATCCACACTACACAACTACACATTTACACAAGAGACATCCACACTACAACTACACATTTACACAAGAGACATCCACACTACAACTACACATTTACACAAGAGACATCCACACTACAACTACACATTTACACAAGAGACATCCACACTACAACTACACATTTACACAAGAGACATCCACACTACAACTACACATTTACACAAGAGACATCCACACTACACAACTACACATTTACACAAGAGACATCCACACTACACAACTACACATTTACACAAGAGACATCCACACTACAACTACACATTTACACAAGAGACATCCACACTACAACTACACATTTACACAAGATACATCCACACTACACAACTACATATTTACTGAAGAGACATCCACACTACAACTACACATTTACACAAGAGACATCCACACTACACAACTACACATTTACACAAGAGACATCCACACTACACAACTACACATTTAAACAAGAGACATCCACACTACACAACTACACATTTACACAAGAGACATCCACACTACAACTACACATTTACACAAGAGACATCCACACTACAACTACACATTTACACAAGAGACATCCACACTACACAACTACACATTTACACAAGAGACATCCACACTACAACTACACATTTACACAAGAGACATCCACACTACAACTACACATTTACACAAGAGACATCCACACTACAACTACACATTTACACAAGAGACATCCACACTACACAACTACACATTTACACAAGAGACATCCACACTACACAACTACACATTTACACAAGAGACATCCACACTACAACTACACATTTACACAAGAGACATCCACACTACAACTACATATTTACACAAGAGACATCCACACTACAACTACACATTTACACAAGAGACATCCACACTACACAACTACACATTTACACAAGAGACATCCACACTACAACTACACATTTACACAAGAGACATCCACACTACAACTACACATTTACACAAGAGACATCCACACTACACAACTACACATTTACACAAGAGACATCCACACTACACAACTACACATTTACACAAGAGACATCCACACTACAACTACACATTTACACAAGAGACATCCACACTACACAACTACACATTTACACAAGAGACATCCACACTACAACTACACATTTACACAAGAGACATCCACACTACAACTACACATTTACACAAGAGACATCCACACTACAACTACACATTTACACAAGAGACATCCACACTACACAACTACACATTTACACAAGAGACATCCACACTACACAACTACACATTTACACAAGAGACATCCACACTACAACTACACATTTACACAAGAGACATCCACACTACAACTACATATTTACACAAGAGACATCCACACTACAACTACACATTTACACAAGAGACATCCACACTACACAACTACACATTTACACAAGAGACATCCACACTACAACTACACATTTACACAAGAGACATCCACACGACAACTACACATTTACACAAGAGACATCCACACTACAACTACACATTTACACAAGAGACATCCACACTACAACTACACATTTACACAAGAGACATCCACACTACACAACTACACATTTACACAAGAGACATCCACACTACAACTACACATTTACACAAGAGACATCCACACTACACAACTACACATTTACACAAGAGACATCCACACTACAACTACACATTTACACAAGAGACATCCACACTACAACTACATATTTACACAAGAGACATCCACACTACAACTACACATTTACACAAGAGACATCCACACTACAACTACACATTTACACAAGAGACATCCACACTACAACTACACATTTACACAAGAGACATCCACACTACACAACTACACATTTACACAAGAGACATCCACACTACACAACTACACATTTACACAAGAGACATCCACACTACAACTACACATTTACACAAGAGACATCCACACTACAACTACACATTTACACAAGAGACATCCACACTACAACTACACATTTACACAAGAGACATCCACACTACAACTACACATTTACACAAGAGACATCCACACTACACAACTACACATTTACACAAGAGACATCCACACTACACAACTACACATTTACACAAGAGACATCCACACTACAACTACACATTTACACAAGAGACATCCACACTACAACTACACATTTACACAAGAGACATCCACACTACAACTACACATTTACACAAGAGACATCCACACTACAACTACACATTTACACAAGAGACATCCACACTACAACTACACATTTACACAAGAGACATCCACACTACAACTACACATTTACACAAGAGACATCCACACTACAACTACACATTTACACAAGAGACATCCACACTACACAACTACACATTTACACAAGAGACATCCACACTACACAACTACACATTTACACAAGAGACATCCACACTACAACTACACATTTACACAAGAGACATCCACACTACACAACTACACATTTACACAAGAGACATCCACACTACAACTACACATTTACACAAGAGACATCCACACTACACAACTACACATTTACACAAGAGACATCCACACTACACAACTACACATTTACACAAGAGACATCCACACTACAACTACACTTTTACACAAGAGACATCCACACTACAACTACACATTTACACAAGAGACATCCGCACTACAACTACACATTTACACAAGAGACATCCACACTACAACTACACATTTGCACAAGAGACATCCACACTACACAACTACACATTTACACAAGAGACATCCACACTACACAACTACACATTTACTGAAGAGACATCCACACTACAACTACACATTTACACAAGAGGCATCCACACTACAACTACACATTTACACAAGAGACATCCACACTACACAACTACACATTTACACAAGAGACATCCACACTACAACTACACATTTACACAAGAGGCATCCACACTACAACTACACATTTACACAAGAGACATCCACACTACAACTACACATTTACACAAGAGACATCCACACTACAACTACACATTTACACAAGAGACATCCACACTACAACTACACATTTTCCTCAAACAACACAGCATTAATAACCGATGTGCCGGTGCTGACCATGGTGCTGATGCAGTTCATGAGGTGGACGCCAGATGGCAGCACACACACACACACACACACACACACACATTCAACTACAACAAGAGTGAAGGAGAACCAGCAAATGGGACCCTATTTGCTTCTTCTTCTTTTCTTTTGTCAGGATGAATGCCCTATTGAACCTGTTTTCTAAGAGACTAGAAGATGCCACAATCAACATAAAAAGAGATCAGTTTGATTCCCAGAGAAAGCATAACATTATGACCACTGACAGGTGAAGTGAATAACACTGATGATCTCTTCATCTCCTGTTAGTGGGTGGGATATATTAGGCAGCAAGTGAACATTTTGTCCTCAGAGTTGATGTGTTAGAAGCAGGAAAAAAGGGCACCAACAGTGGCCCGTGAGCATCAGAACTCGACCACGGAGCCATGGATGAAGGTGGCCTGGTCTGATGATCACGTGTTCTTCTACATCACGTGGATGGCCGGGTGTGTGTGTGTGTGGCTTACCTGGGGAACACAAGGCACCAGGTGCATTATGGGAAGAAGGCGTGGCGGCAGAGGCAGTGATGCTTTGGGCAATGTTCTGCTGGGAAACCTTTGGTCCTCCATCATGTGGATGTGACTTTGACACGTCCCACCTAAGCATTGCTGAGCCCATGAACAGCCTTTCAAGGAAACGGTCTTCAAATTCCCCAGATCTCAATCCAATCGAGCATCTGTGGGATGTGCTGAACACACAAGTCCGATCCATGGAGGCCCCGCCTCTCAACTTACAGGACTTAAAGGGTCTGCTGCTAACATCTTGGTGGCAGATACCACAGCACACCTTCAGGGGTCTAGTGGAGCTGTTTTGGCAGCAAAAGGGGCACCAACACAATATTAGGACGGTGGTCATAATATTATGCCTGATCAGTGTATAGTATGCTTTCTTGTGACTTAAATTTTACATTTTTAAAACAGCCGCACGTCAGAAGCAGAGGTGTGTGTGTTGATCTGAGCTCTCATTGGTCTGTCACCGCTCGTCAATGTCAAAATATTTGAGAAAACCTAGCGTAGGCGGGCTTTATGTTCACAGAAGCTGCTGAGGCTGAGCACGAATTTTAGCAGCGCGACTCGATGTCAAGTGAGAGATATGGCTAAAATAAACATTTCATATTTGACAGCTGCTTCTGTAAGTCAGAAATGTTAAACGAAGGACAAAAATATTCAGGCAAATTAATAAACTTTTGTCTAATTTCGCCATTTTGCGAAAATGTGGCCTATGTGATGTCATTTATAATGTAATTAACAAATAAGAAAAAAAAAACAAAGCCGTTTTCATCAGATTAGGCATAAGATTAATCAATCAGAAATGTAGGTCTCAGTAAATAAAAGAGCTCAGCTTTTTTCAGCCTGTATTATCTAATTTTTTGGCCTTCAGAACATCTTAAAATGCACATACCTGTATGTAGATCATAGAAATTAACATTTTCTCAGGGGAGCATGTTCCCGAACCCCCCTAACCTCACATTCGGGATCTCAGTGATTATAAATCTGCCTACATTGTATGATTAAGGGATGTACAATATGGTAACGCAGAATAAGGCATTAATATTTGTTTTATAAGTATTAATAAACAGCCTATATCCTAATATGCATACGAATAAGCTACTAGTTAATAGAGAGAATTGGACCATAAACTAAAGTCTTACCATTTTTTATTTCATACCCTCACTGAGGGCCGTTAAAGAACGCGACACAAAGGTCTCGCGGACATCCTGTAGAATTCAACCAATCAGATGACGGCTTCAAAACCCCTGAAGTGTTTCCAGTGTGCCATATGCATCAGACCATAGATATACATAATAAAGGCTAGATGTCTCGTCCGCTGCTGGCCAATGGAGGTGGACGTCCGCACCTGGCGGCCATCTTGTCTCAGTCAGCTCGCTCACTAACATTGTGTTTTAATGGTGCTTGTGCTTTTTAAATAACCATAACTTACTAATTTTTTCTACCGATTTTCAAACTGTTTGGTTTGTTATAAACATCAGAGATGTAGTTATGACACTGCATACTTATGAATAATTATTCATAATTTGTTCAAGCATCCAGAATTTTAACCACGTTAATAACGTTTGTAAGAAACCAAACCATTTGTAAATCCGTCAAGATTTCAGTGAGATGAGAGTATTTGTGTTCAGATCACTCGCCTTACAGAAAGCTTGCCTGAGACAAGATGGCCGCCGTGATGACGTTAGAGACTCCGCCGTAAGACATCTAGTCCGCCTTTATCTATGCATCAGGCGTTCAGCCAGCGGTCCGGGGGCGTCTGAGCAGTGTTGCCAGATTGGGTCGACGATTTCCAGCCCAAATGCTCACCAAAACCCGTCCACTCCAAGAAAAAAACGGCCAAAACTTTGCCAAAATAATTTTGAGGTTGAGACGTACCATTTTTATCTCCTTAAAACATAAAAAAATCTATTTCCTAGGAAAACGGATCAAAACAGGACAAATACATTAAAGATAATTATCAAATATGACTAAAATGTCCAGGTGGAAACTGTCAAAATGGCAATCCATCATTTTCAGTGTCAACAGGAAGAAGCCAATTTAAGAGCCCAATATAAGAGATGGGAAACAGCAACTTAATTAACAGGCATTGGTTTCACACACATTAATGCCAAACTGTGTCACTCATTGATACTGTACAATAATCCACCAACAAACGCGCTTTGCTTTGACAAAACTACAGTACGTCTTTGGTGAAGTACAAAGCACACACACACTTAGCACAGTCAGAACTGAAGAACTGTTGACTCAAACCTCTTTCAGCAGCTCGGGGTTGCAGATGTCCTGAGTGTGTGTATGACGATGGTTATATTTATAAAGAGCCAAAGGTGTAATCCACATGTTTGAGAGTTCATCACTCTCCCACTCTACTGTATATTTATGCCACTTAAGCATAGCGATCACTTAAAGGGATAGTTCACCCAAAAATTACAATTCTGTCATCATTTACTCACCCTCAAGTTGTTCCAAACCTGTATGAGTTTATTCTGCTGAACACAAAAGAAGATATTTTGAAGAATGTTTATAACCAAGCAGAGAGAGCAACCATTGACTACCATAGTATTTTTTACTAGTGAATGGTTGCTCTCTCTGCTTTCTTAAATTTATTTTTAATTTAATTACAATTTTTGGTAACACTTTATTTTGATAGTCCACTTTAGACGTTCTACTAACTATAAGTAACTTTGCAACTACATGTCAACTAACTGTCATTAGAGTATTTGTAGACTGTCCGCTTAATATTTACTAAAACTTTATTTTGTTGGTCCCCCAACAGACATTCTACCGACTATACGTAACTTGGCAACTACAATTCAACTTATTCTACTAACCCGGACCCTAACACCTAACCATAACCTACCAGTCTACTGACAGTCAACTAATACTCTAATGACAGTTAGTTGACATGTACTTTAGTTGACAGTTAGTTGACAAAGTTACTTATAGTTAGTAGAATGTTTAAAGTGGACTATCGAAATAAAGTGTAACCAAATTTTTGGGTGAACTATCCCTTTACATGTACAGCTATGAGTTATCACCCTAAAAACCTGTCAGTCATGAATAAGCAGCACAAATTTTGTCCACCCGCCCAAACCCATTTTGGGTTTTAGTTATTTACTATAAATAAAGACGAACATGTGATATAAATAATGTTTGGATCGACAAAAAAACATGCAACATTTGTTAGTTAGTGTAGAGTGGGGGAACTGCCCCCTTAAGGACTGTGTAACTTTTTCTGTGAAACAAAAGTTAAATGTGTCTAGAATAGTTATCCTAGTTTTCAGTGACACTGACATAAATTATAAAGTATAATTTGTACCAAGGGGGCGCTTTACCGCACAGGTGCAGTAAAATGCCCACAGGGTGGAGTAAAATGCCCCACAGGTGGAAAAACAAAGAAACTACTTTCACAAAAGCCAATACCGATAACCAATACTAAAAAATAAATAATAGGCCAACTACTCTTAACAACAATGAATAGCCTAAACTAAGACACGAGAAAGGACCATGACTTGACAACTCTTTATTTATTGGCAACATGTGCAACATATATTCCATTCCCTCTATTAGAGATGATACAGGAACAGTTTCTTAACAAATATAGCATTCATGGGGGAAAAGCAGAACAGAAAGTCTTTATCAACAGAAACTGCACAGTCTTAACTTTTAAATTATCTATAGATTCTACTGAATCTACTGAAGAGCAGTGAGTGATTTTCTCTTTGTCTTGTGTTGTTTGATTGTAGGCGTTTACATTGACCCTAATAATCTGATTGTAATCAGACTAAAGCTGGGACTGAGTTGGGTCCCACCTAGTGGCAAGTGCCATCCTATATGAAATCCCTGTGGGCAATTAACATGAGGCCATTATGGAACCTGCGGATAATCCTATATGGACCCCATTTTTCAGCCCATTTCATATCCACATGGGCCCCACATATACAGGTGCTGGTCAAATAATTAGAATATCATCAAAAAGTTGATTTATTTCACTAATTCCATTGCTTAGATGTTATGAGAGCCCAGGTTGCTCTGATAGTGGCCTTCAGCTCTTCTGCATTGTTGGGTCTGGCATATCACATCTTCCTCTTCACAATAGCCCATAGATTTTCTATTGGGTTAAGGTCAGGCGAGTTTGCTGGCCAATTAAGAACAGGGATACCATGGTCCTTAAACCAGATACTGGTTGCTTTGACACTGTGTGCAGGTGCCAAGTCCTGTTGGAAAATGAAATCTGCATCTCCATAAAGTTGGTCAGCAGCAGGAAGTGCTCTAAAACTTCCTGGTATACGGCTGCGTTGACCTTGGACCTCAGAAAACACAGCGGACCAACACCAGCAGATGACATGGCACCCCAAACCATCACTGACTGTGGAAACTTTACACTGGACCTCAAGCAACGTGGATTGTGTGCCTCTCCTCTCTTCCTCCAGACTCTGGGACCCTGATTTTACTTTCATCAGAGAACATAACTTTGGACCACTGAGTCCAGTCCAGTCCTTTTTGTCTTTAGCCCAGGCGAGACGCTTGTCTGTTGTTCAAAAGTGGCTTGACACAAGGAATGCAACAGTTGAAACCCATGTCTTGCATACGTCTGTGTGTTGTGGTTCTTGAAGCACTGACTCCAGCTGCAGTCCACTCTTTGTGAATCTCCCCCACATTTTTGAATGGGTTTTGTTTCACAATCCTCTCCAGGGTGCGGTTATCCCTATTGCTTGTACACTTTTTTTAGCACATCTTTTCCTTCCCTTCGCCTCTCTATTAATGTGCTTGGACACAGAGCTCTGTGAACAGCCAGCCTCTTTTGCAATGACCTTTTGTATCTTGCCCTCCTTGTGCAAGGTGTCAATGGACGTCTTTTGGTCTTCCCCATGATTGTGTAGCCTACAGAACTAGACTGAGAGACCATTCAAAGGCCTTTGCGGGTGTTTTGCGTTAATTAGCTGATTAGAGTGTGGCACCAGCTGTCTTCAATATTGAACCTTTTCACAATATTCAAATTTTCTGAGATACTAAATTTGGGATTTTCCTTAGTTGTCAGGTATAATCATCAAAATTAAAAGAAATAAACATTTGAAATATATCAGTATGTGTGTATTGAATGAATATAATATACAAGTTTCACTTTTTGGATGGAATTAGAGAAATAAATCAACTTTTTGATGATATTCTAATTATATGACCAGCACCTGTAAATGTTGGCTTGGTAGCACAGAAGGAATAAAAAACACGTCAATCGGAATTGATCCTCAGTCGACTGGTGTTTTTACTGCGTGATAAATACAAGCAGCACAGCATAATGGCTCAAATGCTCATCGTCTCCTAATGAGGACCTGAAATAGATACATAAAAATCTGCTTTTAAAACAAATAAAAGGAGGATGGTTAGTGTGCAAGTACAGCGGGGAACTCTGTATATTCGTGCAGTGTGCGCATGTCGAAAGATTCAACCCGATCAGAAACTTGTGACATATAAACGCGCACATCAACCCGATCATGCAAACACTACGGTCGGATTCATCGAGCAGAATTAATTTATTCAGATTGAAGCCAAAAGTGTCCATGTAAATGTAGCTGCTTCTCATATATTTTCAGGTTTCATTAATGAAATTAATTTAAAAAAAATTACCAGTCAAAATTGTCCATTATTTTTTACTAAATATTGCAGTGTTTATTATAAATGATTAATCTGTGCACACACATAATAATTATTCTTTTAATCCAAACAACATCTCTTCTCTGACGATGTGTTTTACCAATCTATGAGTAAGATGAGCCAGTGGGTAAATTCACCCACGCCCTTTATCTTGGCACCTGTACACTTTTACTGTCATGTGACCATATATTTGGGAACCACTCATCGTTTCTCCCAGACTGTGAAAATGAGACTCACATGGGACGAGTGGAAGCACACGTTTACTTTAAAAACTGTGTTTGGCTTCTCAAAGTAATATTTTATCATAACAGATGTAACATCAGAGCAAATGTGCCCTGGTCTAAAATATTGATGATCCATATTGGGGATTTAGCAATGTATAGAACTATGCAAATCATTCAGCTAAATATTAGCCTGAATTGGTGCGCTATTTTATTCCAAAATGGCAGCTATGGGGCAAAGTGAGCCAAATCTGTGGTAAATTGAGCCAGTGTTTTACAGTAACTTACCCCTCCATAAGGCACTGTAGTTGAGTTAAATCTCTGAAGTATAAACTGGAATAATTTCAATGTAATATTAAACAACTGGTTTAGTTTATCATTTTCTTTAAAAATAAATGTTAGTTTGAGTTTATTTGATAGGAACGATCAGTGGGTAAATTGGCTTTTGTAGGGAGGGGGAGCCCTTATTTACGGTGAATGGTCATTCAAAATCGCGCCGGAAAAATACTTAATGTGTTTTTACACCAAAGGGGCTCTTTTTCCAGTATTACTGTGTAAGTTAGAGTTGAGTTATTCAAACAAAGAGAAATACTTTACAGTTCACTTAGGACCATAAGCAGGTTTTTTTTTTAAATCAGTGAAGTCCCAAATTTGAGGTAGTTAGGGGGGTTCGGGGGAATGCTCCCCCGAGAAAAATTTGATTTCTCTGATCTACATTATGTGCATTTTTAATAAGTTTGAAGGCCAAAAAATGAATAATAAATAGCTTGTCAGTGGGCAGTAGATTATTTGACAATACTCCCCTAAAGATGAGTGTCCCTGAAAAGGGTTGGGAACTTTTTTTGACCAAAGAGCCATTTTTTTTTTTTCATTTTTGTTAAATGCATTTTTCCAAAAGAGCCACAATCAAAAATTATATAAAATTATTATTAAAAAGCTTTTTTTCCCCAATAAAATGTAAACAATAGTAATTATTAGGTCCACAACTAAAAACAAACAATTATGCAGCAAACAATAAATAAGTTGCAATATGGAATTAATTGTGCAGGGCTCTCACTGTGAGGTTGGCCAAATGATGAGTATAAATCCTCTTCGTGTGTGTGAACGCCCACAGTGCTTACATCTACTATGTTTATGTGAATACTTGAATACTTTTGATAGCCTATATTTCTGTGTTGATTTGGCCGTTTAGGCGCGCAACCGAAGACAAAGGCTAGAATGCTTGTCCGTTTGTCCGTGTTGCGCTCGGAGCGCGCACAGCATCCTGTCAGTAATTCAGTTGTCTTTCGTGACTTATCATGCTTTTATTGTTTATTTTATCATGACACTCGCGAACAGCACTGAACACACAACTTGAATATTATGATAAACTTGTCATTAACTTCGGTAGGCTGCACAACAAGGGAATTGTAATTGGCTGCTATTTTCTGCAGAGAACGGATCTCTGTTGATGCGTGTGTCTAATATTTTTATCGATCATGTTAGTAAATGTTAGATATGTTGGTAAAGTGTGAGAGACCTGGCGAGCCATTGAGAATGAGGAGATACGTCATGGTCGTGGGCGGAGTCTGGCCCGTACACCATTCCGGGATCCGACGCTATCGGTTGCCAGGGGTAACATTGTAAGAGCGAAACAGAGATCAGAGCAGGAAAGACGGCTCGAGGAATTATCATCGCGGCGTTTAAGCGGAGAAATTACGAGAAAACTTGAAATGGAGAAGAAGAGGTCTCGTACAGGGAGAAACTTACTACCAGCGCCAAGCTGAGGTATTTAGAGAAGCTGATATCAAAAACGTTGACCCATACGAGCTGCCACGGCAGAACTCTTTACCACCTTGCACTGAAATGTTTCTATAAATATATTTCCTGTGCATTCTGAATAATAAATAAATATATCTCCCCACTATCCTGCAGCAGTCCAGTGCTCGTCATCCTTAGCAGTGTTTTTCTCTTACTGATCATATTTTGTACCTGTTGAGTTTATATTTTTAAATTAATTTGACTAAAAATTTAAATGATCGTTTGTGTGCGCTGGTGCTTTTATTCCAGCCTTCTTGAGTAGAATGAATGCTCGGTACGTGCTTTAAATGGATGTAATGTTAACCATGTTAAATATTGAATTAATCTTAAACAGTGATGCACAGTAGAGGAAAATGACAGTCAACTAGGCCTACCTTGAATATTAATTAAGCGTTTTGGGCATAAACATGTTTATAGCATACAGTAAAATGACCGACAATGAAAAATGACAGAATAGTGATCAACATGTTTAATACAAATAAATAAAGGTTCGTATTGATCAAGTGTCTCACACTTCAGCATCGCGCTCACTAGTTAAGACCATGACTGACACCCTGTGGTGAAATAATGGCGTACGTTTACCAGCCGCTGCTTTCTCAGATCGGCTTGGGTGGATTAAAACTTAATGTTCAGTTGAGTTTGGAAAACTATGTACATAGTAATCATCAGAATATCTCTTCTCCAGTCTCTGTCCGAATTCATTACCTGGCGGGCAGACCCCCAAAATGGCGGAAGGGGGGCGGGGCGCTGTGTCGTGACGACATCTCCTCATTCTCAATAGGTTCCCGACCGCTGCTCTAGCAGTTCGCGGATTTCCATGGTAACTCACTGTTAGAATTGTGACGGGTTTACCTTGATGGCTGTGGGCGCGGTGCTGAACCAGAGAACGCAGCGATTAATGCCTTATGGCATCTGATAATTCCATATAGCCTGTATTTGTCAGGAGACGAACAATAATTAAAGTCTAATAATAATATTTCGTGCTGAAGGAGACGGAGCTGAGCTCCAGCAGGGTGTGTTGTGGACCTGAGGAGGCGGAGCTGCGCTCCGGTGCGCTCCGGCCCAATTTAACCTCTGGGAACGATGCACAAGTACAGCAAACCCTTCTCTGATCAGATCCAGAAGATTATTAATCATATATATCTGTATAGCTTTCCACCTGCAGTCCCTAATGACCTAACATGTTCAATATCGCTGAAAAAATCTCACATGGGTTTGAATCAGATGATCCGTTTACACCTAGATGGTGCAAATTACCCACTGAATCGGATCAATTTACCCCTAACCTGGGGTAAATTGAGCCACAGGAACACTTTAGCCATAATTTTAGAACCCTTTGTCAGAGATGCATTCTGATCATATATAATGATAGCAAACGTCCTGAAATTACTTTAGATACTTTCATTTACACATAAGTAAAAAAAAAAAAAAAGGCTCATCTTACCCCACTGTCCCCTACAACAGGGCTAAAGGGCTTTCCTCTAAACCGCAGGACTTTCCAAAACATCCGCTTTTCAAGATGCACAAGGAAATTTGTCTGATCCTGAATCTGATGATTCTGTGCTAATTCAATTAATATTCAATAACATTATTGACTATATTTTGAGACCTATTTTGAGGTAATTAAAGCAACAGTTTTTTAATAATGGAGCAATATGTAAAATATGGTATTTGAGGTGAAAGATACAATAATTAACATGATAATAAACATTATATCATATATAAACATATCATATATCAAACTTTAGAGATAATCACCATATTTATAATGAAATCATCATATTCAAAAATATGATAATCATATCATATAATACATTATCATATATTGTTACTACTGTAAATCTATATTAAATTATTATGGGATCTTATTTAATGCTTTTAAAAATGTAACTTTTTAAAATAATTTTGTTTCTGTATTTTTTAAATAAATGACATTTTAATGATAGTACATTTATTGAACATAATTTTATTTATCAAAAGAAACTGAAAATAATACAAACTTTGCTAAAGTGGTTATTTTGAACAAGTATTAACTCGGACATTATTAAAAAAAGCATTTTTGTCTTAAGGTGTGCCTGTTGAACTCTATTATTGAAGATCTATTGTTTCCTCGAGAGAAACTTTTGTTATGTCGACATAATGAGGAACATTCACTGTAAATCATCATGAAAACAATAAAGACAAATAGGCAATCCTTAGAGCTTCTGTGTGTTTTCTTCCAGCTTAATGTCATTTCAAATGTTTGCTTCAATGTTTTGTATTCCTCAAAATGTTTCATTTTGTACTCATTATCTAAAATCATTTAGGTTTTAGTCAAAGCTAAATAAAGAAATTTTGAGGGGGAAAACTACCCAAGGAGAAGTTGTTCTTGGGTGTTGTCCTTGTTTTACACTGTGCGGTTACAGGTGTGGTTTTCTTGACTTTGACCATGACCTCCTCAACCCAATGTTTAAGCAACCCAGAAGCCCTGTTTCCTGTCACTGTCCGCTTGAGCAAATGTGCTTCCTCTATTTGAAGGGAGTGTCTCGCGCTTCACTTGTGGGTTTGGTGGCAGATAGTGTACTGTGATGAGCTCAAAGAAAACATGCAAAAGAACACTGGACCAATTTAGCTTACACTTTATTTCGATGGCCCACTTTAGACATTCTCCTAGCTATAGGTGACTTTAAAGGTACATGTCAGCTAACTCTCATTAGAGAGCATTAGTAAACTGTTAGGATAATGTTAGGGTTTGTTGAAATGTAATTGCAAAGTTACTTATGTCTGTTGAGGGACCATCAAAATAAAGTGTTAGCAGATATTAAGCAGACAGTCTACTACAACCCCAAATCAGAAAAAGTTGGGACAGTATGGAAAACGCAAATAAATAAAAAAAGAAGTGATTTCTAAATTTACTTTGACTTGTATTTCATTGCAGACAATATGAACACAAAATATTTCATGTTTTGTCTGGTCAACTTCATGTCATTTGTAAATATGCATCCTTATTCGTAGTATAGTATTCGTAGTATATACGGTGAATAACTGTAATAGATCTAACCTTACATCTCATTTAATTTTACAGGAAAATACCGTTAAATTGACAGTTTTTGGAAGTGAAAAAGAACAAGTCATACACGAGTGAAAACCCGTAAATTGACATTCCCAGAATTCCTAGCGTGACACTTCGCATTTGATGTATTTTTATTGCAATAACTATGTTTCTTCTTTTTTTTTTATTAATCAGTTATGTACATTAGGGTTTTATGTTACATCTGATGTTGTTAAATTAATGTTTATTGCATTTTTTTATTTAAGTTTTACCATGATGGTGTTTAGTGTTTGTGTGAATGACACTGAGCTCTTCTATATATTAGTTTTGTCCTCTTAAAAGCTGCTTGTGATGAGCTTTGATTCATCACGTGATTCTCATCACCACTGTAATTGGTGGTTGTCTGTATATATCAAAGGTACATAACAGATATTAGTATTTCAATGGTAATTTAACATTATTTCAGTTAATGAAATATGTGTTGTTTTTACCGTAAATTGTTTACAGTGTAAAAATAATCATTACAATATAAACCTTTAAATTATATGGTTTTGAACTGTAAAAGAAAACATTTGTAAACCGTAATTATTACATTATAAACCTTTAAATTATATGGTGCTGTCCTAGCCTGACGTCGTCATACTCAATTCTAGTCAGAATATGAGTCTGATCTGCTCCGTTGGGCTGTGATTATGGGGCGTGTTTCAACCCAACCAGGAAAGACCTCAATTGGATAGACCTACAACCAATCAGAGCAACGGAGCGACGCATAACGTTAGTTGTCAAATGTCAACAGAACTCAACTGACCTGTATTGCCAAGTCCGCGGGTTGAAGCGACCCCGATTATGTGATATACAGACCCAGGAATGCGATTTTTAGCAGCCAGCCCTGCCAAAATAACACATATTTTACCCCCCAAATGCCTTTTTTCCCCGGAGAACCCCCCCGGAAAGCTATTGGGCTTGTTTTGGGCTAGTTTCGAGGAACGTTAGCAAATGGGCGGGTTTTGTTGTAAAAACTTGGCAACCCTGTCCCGCACGCTGGAATAAGTAACGTTAAAAGAAGAAGATTAGTGTAAACGATCTTTGCCGTTGTTGTAAAAAAATAATTTCAGGATACACAGAGTACTTACCAACACGATCATCATTTCTGAGAGAAATAGTAAAGGTGAATGCATAAACAAAAAAGTTCTCAGTTTAGGATTAGAACAAATTCAACCCAAGCGCCTTTGATGACGTGGATGATTATGTTACTGTTGATCATCTGTCCATCATCGTCTAAAGCCCGCCCTGACAATTTCATTGGTCCGAACAGTTTCTGTTCGGGCATAATTACTTCTCTACCGATCAAGTCCAGACCGAACTGCCCGAGTTAAAATGTTGTGGGCGGGGCTAAGTTCGGCTGGCATCCAGGCTAGTGCTGTCCCTAAAAACCTGCCATATTTTTTACGGTAAAGTTCTGGCAACCACAGCTGCTGTTTTTTTACCGTAAATTTTACGGGGATTTTTTTTACAGTGTACTGTTGATCATCTGTCCATCATCGTATAAAGCCCACCCTGATGATCTGATTGGTCCGAACCGCTCTGGTTCCAGCATAGTTGCTCCACAACGGCTCAAGTCCAGACCGAACTTCCCCACCTCAAATGTTGTGGGCGGGGCTAAGTTCGGCTGGCATCCAGGCTACACCTTAGGTGTAATGCTAGCCTGACTCCGCCCTCCTACGTACTTCCGCTCAATTTTCATTTTCCTTCAGTACTCCATCTGGGATTGCGGTATATTCTTAGGTTTTCTCCAGTCAAATTTTAACCAGTCCAATCAGCGAACAGAGGGAGTGGCTGAGAACGATGACGTTAATTTCGTGCGCTAGTTTGAGAAGACATCCGTCACGACCAAACGTTAGCGATTGGTTCGGCAGATCCAGAGCGGCTCTGGGCAGATCCAATAGTTTTACACTTCAACAGAGTTCCCGCCTTTAAGGAAGTGAACGCTTGTCAATGGAGAGCGGCCAGACTCTCTGAACAAATGAAATGTGCGAGAGTCTGGTAGGACCAGGCTAGTGTAATGGCATTACCACATCAAATGTGCATTATTTTTCTAATAATTCAATGGCTCAGAGTCAATTATTCCGCTTTAATATTACGGGGCGGTTGGATGCTTGAATCTGATTGGTTGACGGACGTTCTACGGTGTGGAATTATTTTCACGGCTAAAGTAGTTCCAGCTGGTTTTGACAGCTCCATATCACTCCACCAAATGATTTCAGTGATTTCAAAGCTCCTTACAGACTACAACAGCAATTCACAGTTCACAGTTCACTCAAAAAAATTATTGTATGATGCTGTTCACTTTATTTAAGCAATTCATCTTGATTTAACACCATTATATTAGGTTTCTGGTTCAAATGTAATTGATTCATGTTAAACTGATTTAAAACCATTACTCTTTGACATAACTTGATGTTTTCATTTTAAAATAACATGTTTCGATCAAGTAACCCAAAGAAATAAGACTTTCACTTCCCATCATGCTTTGCAAAGGGGCTGAATTCGGAGAGTAGATGTTTAAATAAAGTGCAATTTGATCCATTTTTAACAAGATGAGAAAATTGAGAGACTTTTTAAAACTTAATGTTTTATGTTGGTATTTAAAAGTTTGTGTTATGTTAGCGTTTTTTGGAGGTTACCATTATGGTGACGTGTAGAGCATGTGCTTGGGGTGAGGAGCTGCTAATAACTATTAAAGGTCCTGTTCTTCGTGATCCCATTGTTCAAACTTTAGTTAGTGTGTAATGTTGCTGCTAGAGCATAAATAATACCTGTAAAATGATAAAGCTCAAAGTTCAATGCCAAGCGAGATATTTTATTTAACAGAAGTTCCCTTTCAAAGCCTACAGCGAACGGCTGGCTTGGACTACATCCTGGTATTTCCTGCTTTAATTACGTCAGTAGAGCAGTAGAACAGACTAACCTCCGCCCACAAGAAAACGCGAAAAAAGGGGGCGTGGTCTTGTTGCTGTCCCACGTGGAGAAGAAGAGGACGTCGCGTGGAGAAAAGGAAGTGCTGCGTTTCAGTGTGTTTGTCGCCATGTCGTCGAGACGCTGTTATTTTCATCCCGGAGTCAAATCACCTTTGTTTGGCTTTCCCAGGGACGCTGTAGAGATTATTAAGCGCGTATATATCTCCCGTTAAGAGGCGTGACCTTTCCACGTGCGCTAAGCTGCTGTCGAATCACAACACAGGACCGTGCTACGTTCGCTAAGCTGCTGTCAAATCGCAACACGGGAACCGCTGACACAATCAGAACTTGTTACGTGTTTCTGAAGGAGGGACTTCATAGAATAAAGGAAGTCTTCAGTCGTTTGTAGGACAGTGAAAACAGCGGTGTACAGATAAGTAAATTGTGTTAAAAATACAGTTTTTTTTTTACACGCGAAACATGAACACATGTTATATTGCACACTGTAAACACAATCAAAGCTTCAAAAAAACACGAAGAACGGGACCTTTAAATTTGTTCTAATAATAAAAAATAAAAAAAATACTCTGGGCATGCCATGGATGTAACAAAACCATCTTCTGACTAGCCAATAAAATCTTGTAAAAGGTTTTATAAATGCACTCAAAAGCTATTCTTTGAATTAATGTAGTTAAATCATGGAAAGTATTTCCATGTGATTAAATGGCTTTCTTTCAGCATTAAGCACTTTTGTTAGGCTAACTTAAATAAATTGGTTGGTCCAAAACATTGCAAATGAGTTGGGCTGACACTATTAAATGAAGCTGTGCCTAATCATAGTAAATAAGTTGAATCAACCTTAATAAATTAAGTTGACCCAACGTAAGTACATTAAATTTGAATAACAGAATTGCATAATACTGAAATAAAGCAAGTTAATCATGTGGAAATACTTTCCATGTTTTTTTGTTCATTCAAAGAGTTATTTTTTTGAGTGTTCACCAATCACAGTTAGTCTTATTGTGTAAATCTGGTGTTGTTGATTTACCGCGAGTGCCATGTTTTACCGCCTGAAATGATCTAGCATAGTAGCGCCGAGCCAACGCACAGAGTAGCATTATAACATTTAACAGACTCAAATGTGTGTGATATGATAAAACAGCGCTGTGTTACCACACACACACATGAGCAGAAGAAGCAGAAGCGCTCCTCTGTGGCAGAATAAAAGCTCCGCCCAATCAAGTCATCAAGACACGCCTTTGTTTTGAATAAGAGACCTCTAGCGGTGAAAAATTACATACTGTGCCTTTAAGGGTATAAATAATAATTCCAGTGTTTGTGAAGTAATCAACTTAAACTTGCAAACAACACATTCACTCTTATTCTAATATGTCAAAAATGCAAGACTGTTGTGCATTGCATTCTAAAGTTGCATGTTTTGTCCTTACGACACCGTACTGGTTCCCTCATTTCCTCAGTTAGGAAATACTTGAATCATGAGAGTGAAATTTCATTTGAAAAGTTGAGTTGTGTGCATCACTGGATATTACTGTCGGTCGCTGAACATTTGTCAGATATTGATCAATTGAGTACAATTATTAAAGAGCAGAATGTTGAATTGGTGGAATCTTACAAGTATTTGGGGTGTGTGATTGATAATAAGTTGAATTTCAATTCCAATGTGGAGATGATTTGTAAAAAGGGACAGCAATGCCTGTTTTGTTTATGGAAATTGTCTACGTTTAATATTGACAGGTCGTTGATGACCTTGTTTTTATAAGTCTTACATTGAGTCAGTTATAACTTTCTCTTTATTATGCTGGTATGGCGGTCTTAGTGTCAAAGCCAAGAATGCGGTGGTAAAAATAGTCAATACCAGTAGTAAAATTATAGGAACTCATCAGAGCCACTCTACTGACTTGTATAATCGGGTCGTAAGGAAAGCCCAATCCATCTGAATGAATTCCTCCCATCCCCTACAGTCTGAATTACATTTTCTACATTTGGGACTTTAGATTCCCGAGATTTAGATACCCACGTTAGAAGCAACAGCTATAAACATTTGTTTATTCCTACTGTGGTTTCTTTGTTAAATTCGGGAATGGGAGGAGTTGTGGGAAGTAGGTAGACTTTTGGGCTGCTGCGGTCTTGCGTTGTGTTGATTTTTAGCTATTTTTAATGTCTGTAAACTGTTTTTACGCATGTATGTTGGTCTAGTTGCAAAACAAATTGCCCTTCGGGGACATAAACGAATAAAGTGAAGTGAAGTGAAGTGAAGTGAAGTGAAGTGAAGTGAAGTGAAGATATTAAAGCTGCACTATGTACATTATTTTCATTAAAATATCCAAAAACCACTAGGCCAGAGTTATATATTTTGTTCAGTTGAGTACTTACAATATCCCAAATGTTTCCAACTATTTGTAAATCGTGAGAAAATTGTGATTTTAACACAGAGGAAAGTGTGAGGGAGTCACCGTCACACTGCAAAAAATGTGTTTCTTACTTAGTATTTTTGTCTTGTTTTCAGTCCAAATACACTCAAAAAAATAACTCTTTGAATGAACATAAAAAAATCATGGAAAGTATTTCCACATGATTAACTTGCTTTATTTCAGCGTTATGCAATTCTGTTATTCCAATTTAATGTACTTATGTTGATTCAACTTATTTACTATGGTTAGGCACAGCTTAATTTAATAGTGTCAGCCCAACTAATTCGCAATGTTTTGGACCAACTAATTTATTTAAGTTAGCCTAACAAAAGTGCTTAATGCTGAAAGAAAGCCGTTTAATCACATGGAAATCCTTTCCATGATTTAATTACATTAATTCAAAGAATAGCTTTTGAGTGCATTTACATTACCTTTTACAAGATTTTATTGGCTAGCCAAAAAATGGTTTTGTTACATTTGTTGGCATGCCCAAACTAATTTTTTATTATTAAAACAACATTAACAGTTAATAATAGCTCCTCACCCCAAGCACATGCTCTACACTTCACCATAATGGTAACCTCGAAAAAACACTAACATAACACAAACTTTTAAATACCAACATAACAAAAGATTAAGCATTAAATAGTCTCTCAATTTTCTCATCTTGTTAAAAATGCATCAAGTTGCACTTTATTTAAACATTTACTCTCCGAATTCAGCCCCTTTGCAAAGCAATATGGGAAGTGAAAGTCTTATTTCTTTGGGTTACTTAATTGAAACATGTTATTTCAAAATGAAAACATCAAGTTATGTCAAAGAGTAACGGTTTTAAATCAGTTTAACATGAATCAATTACATTTGAACCAGAAACCTAATTTAATGGTGTTAAATCAAGATGAATTGCTTGAACAAAGTGAACAGCATCATAAATAATTTTTTTGAGTGTAAAAAAGTTTTTGTCTTAATCTTGTTAAAAAATAAATCTTAAAAAATAATCTTGTTTTCTGTTTGAATTAAGATTATTTTGCTTACCCCATTGGCAGATTGTTTTGCTTATTTTAAGCAAAAACTCACGTAATTTTGAGTTATTTTCCCCCAAAACAAGACAAAAACTGTAAGATTTTTTTTAGATATTTGGACTGAAAACAAGACAAAAATACTAAGTAAGAAAAGCATTTTTTGCAGTGCTTAAATACACTTTTTTAGTTACTGTCCACTTCTGGGCCCAGTCAAACAGCATTGAGTTTCCTCAAAAATTGCTGATATCTGTCTCTAATTATTTAATCTTCCAGAATCTGGCAGTACGTTTTGGGAGTTCATTTTTAGTCCATCTCTGCAAAACGGACTTCAGGATGGACTAAAATGAACTCCCAAAACGTACTGCCAGATTCTGGAAGATGAATTCTTCAAACAGTGGTACTAGAGGATGTGGTGCTGGTCCTTCAAGAGTCACTCTCAACCTATCTGTCCAGAAAGCCTATAAAAAAACCTTCTTCATGTATTTTACAACACTTCAGCTTGTGATTCTTATCTAGTGGGGGTCATTTTTTAGGATTCTTTAGCTAACTGAAGTCTCTGAGATCCTGACACCTTCACTTCTGGAGACTCCAGGTAGGTTCAGCTCTGGAAAATGGTGGCGCTGGAGACTAAAGGGTTCCTGATGGTTTCACCCTTAATTCTTCACCTTAATTCTTAATTCTTTTGCAGTTAATAGGTGTCTTTTCTTCACCACCTGTTTTTGTCTGACCCGTCTGACCCAACGAGCATTTCACTGTCCAATGGTCATGCCTTAACTGCAATGTCTAGTATTGCATATTGCATCCTTCTCATGGGCATTTAATACTTTTTGACTTTTCAGTCTGAGTTAAATCTCTTTTTTGGCTCAATTTATCTGTAAAAGAAAACATGCCTAATAATTCTGCACACCTGAATATAAGGTGATTTTCATTTCCAGCCTTCATGAACAATTATATATCACTTATACATTATTAAATACTAAATCAATAAGTTATTAGGATTACTGTGGTTTGGAATTGGTCAAATGTGCCTGGAAAAAAAATATGATCAGAAAATCAACGTGCCTAATAATTCTGCACTCCCTGTAGTCTCAATAGGGTGAATTCAGGGTGATTGGGACACTTTTCCAAGTCATCTCAATGGCAAAAAGTGTCCCAATCACCCTGAAATCACCCGATGTACAGCTCAAATTGAGTAAAGAGCATTTTTTACAACTCACCAGACTGACCTCCTCACTCACTTTCTACCAAGCAAGATCCTTTATTCCTGTTTCTATAAAGTACGTACAGCTCCGGGTATCCACATATGATTTTGTCCTCCTTGTTGTCACTACTAGAGCAAGCTCCTGATTGGTTAACGTGCCGCAGAATGTCTATTCGCGTCTTTCCATTGACTTAACATGTAAATCACTCTAGCTTAATGCTTCATTCGCGTCTGGTGTGAACTCACCATAATGCTGCGTTCACACCAAATGCGAATATGGAGCGTCAAAATCGCGTCTAGTTTGACACTTGAACATTTTGAATCCATTTGCGCGTCCACAGTGAATTGGACGGCCGTATAAATCAAGTGTTTGAAGTTAAATAAACGCACGTTCAAGGCGCTCCAGGAGAAATATGTCATAAAACACCACTCTGCCTCTTTTCATTTTCACAAAAAATATATATTAAATATTAATAGCCACACAAATGTGGTCCAGGCAACTCCTACATTATCTTCACTGCATGTGTATTTAAATATCCTTAAAAAATAAAGTTATGAAACTTCTCTTTGCCCTCAGTCAAAACGATTTGGCAGACAACAAATGATGATTCATGACACCAAAAATCGGCCGTTAGATCCACACAAGAGGAATTATATCTCATGTTTAACCACTGCAGGACATCAGAGCCAGAGGCAGATGGCAGAAGGACTGGCCGAGGAAAGGCTGCTCTCGCTGGGGTTAATGAGCGCTGAGCGCCGCTGATCCACTGGAGCTCACAACTCCACAAACACAAGATAATTTTTTTTAAATAGGCGCTCTCTTTATAAATAAACCACAGATTTGAGCTTTAAACTACTACATTCTCACCTGAAAAAGTCTTAAAACTTCATTTTGTGACACAATAGTAGTATTTTTATATTATGCGGGGTTTCTCCTCATGTCACTTCACCACGTGACAGCAGCGAGCAGGCTCCTGATTGGTTAATACGGCGCGAATTGACGCCAAAGTTCACATTTTTCAACTCGGGCGTCAGACGCAAATTTGCTTCAAACGTGTGAATGCACAAAAGCACAACTCGCGCAAGACGCTCAATTTGCATCCAGTTCACGCGAATGAGGCAGAATCGCGTCCAGGACATGAGGTTGGACCTCCAGACACGCGTCAACGCGCCTTTCCATTGACTTAAAGGGTTAGTTCACCCAAAAATGAAAATTCTTTCATTAATTTCTCACCCTCATGTCGTTGGACACCCGTCAGACCTCCGTTCATCTTCTGACACAAATGAAGATATTTTAGTGCAAATCTGATGCTCTGAACGGCCTCCATTGGCTCAATGCACTTTACACTCTCAAGACCCTTAAAAGACACTAAAGACGTCGTTACAAAGTCCATCTCACTACAGTGGCTCTACAATAACTTTATGAAGACGAGAATAGTTTTTGTGCGCAAAAAACCCTAAATAACGACTTCTATAGTGATGACGATTTCAAAACACGGCCTCATGAAGCTTTGAAGCGTTATGAATCAGTGAGTCAATTCATGATTTGGATCACGTGTCAAACCGCCAAACTGCTGAATCGACTCACTGATTCATAACGCTTCGAAGCTTCATGATGCCGTGTTTTGAAATCGTCATCACTATATAAGTCGTTATTTAGGGGGGGGTTTTCCGCACAAAAACTATTCTCGTCACTTCATAAAGTTATTGTAGAGCCGCTGTAGTGAGATGGACTTTGTAACGACGTCTTTAGTGCCTTTTAAGGGTCTTGAGAGTATAAAGTGCATTGAGCCAATGTAGGCCTTTCAGAGCCATCAGATTTACACTAAAATATCTTCATTTGTGTCTGAAGATGAACGGAGGTCTGACGGGTGTCCAACCACATGAGGGTGAGGAATTAATGACAGAATTTAAATTTTTGGGTGAACTAACCCTTTAACATTGAAATCACTCTTTCCTGACGCTCTATTCACGTTTGGTGTGAACGCAGCATTACAGTCAAAAATGTCTGCACTGGAAATGAATGGGAATCAGATCTCACCTCTAGTGGAAGCGTTTGGTACTGCACACACACACAATCTGACTGAACGCTCATTTATTGAGATTTCAACTTCAAATTTGGAAACACAACTTGTTTCGATGTTTTAGAAATATATATATTTCACATACAATTAAAAAATAGTACTTTTGTGCATTTTTCATAATCATAAACTTAAATTTCTAGAACTTTTTTACCATAAAATCCTCTAAAAATACATAATATTAAAATAAAAAAAACTTTCTCGAATTAAAATATAGTACATTTATTTCATTAAAAAAAAAATATATAATTCTGGTCATTTTTGACCGCCACGTGAGCAGCATCGGAGGGTTAAAGTTGAATATAAACCATATTATTTTTATACATTAAATGTATATTTGTTTGCCAATGCGTTCCAAACGGATTCATTACGGTCCTGTTTACAGCTGGTGTTGATGCGTTTGGTGGATCGGATCATTATTAGACGAGGGAGACACATTCCCGTTCACTCCTGGTGTTTTAATCCGTCTCTTTTGTCCACGTTCAGCCACTTGTGTCCTGATTTCTTCGGTCTATGGGCGGGTGTTTTTCAGATCTTTAGATCTACTGGATGAAATAAGCTCATGTAATTTCCATATGAACACGAGCGGAGACACCGGAGAAACACACGGAGAGCATCAGCTTTAGTTTCTGCTCTGACAGACTCAAGAGCAGCCGAACGCTGTGAGTGTGTGTCAGACATCAGGAATGGAGAGAGAACATTGAGCTCGGGACGTTTCTCATCTTCAAACCAAACTTGAGTCTCCAGCCGAGAGTTTAAATCCCGTCTGGCTAGCGCGCATCCCATAATGTTTAGCATTACACTCAAATAATTATTTTATGATGCTGTTCACTTTATTTAAGCAATTCATCTTGATTTAACACCATTATATCAGGTTTCTGGTTCAAATGTAATTGATTCATGTTAAACTGACTTAAAACCGTTACTCTTTGACATAACTTGATGTTTTTATTTTGAAATAACATGTTTCAATTAAGTAACCCAAAGAAATAATACTTTCACTTCCCATCATGCTTTGCAAAGGGGCTGAATTCGGAGAGTAAATGTTTAAATAAAGTGATGCGTTTTTAACAAGATGAGAAAATGGAGAGACTTTTTTAATGCTTTATCTTTTGTTGGTATTTAAAAGTTTGTGTTATGTTAGTGTATTTGGAGATTACCATTATGGTGAAGTGTAGAGCATGTGCTTGGGGTGAGGACCTGCTAATAACATTTAAAGTTGTTTTAATAATAAAATACGACTACTTTGGGCATGACATGAATGTAACAAAACCATCTGGCTAGCCAATAAGACCTTAAAAGGTTTTGTAAATGTTGTAAAAAATAGTATTTCACTAAATAAAAATAATCAATTAAACTGGATTACTTGTTTTGGTTTGTTTTTTATATTAATTTTAGAATAATTAAATTGAATAGTTTTGGACAAAATTAAGGAAAACACATGTTGTTACTTAATCATATTATTTGTGATCTACGCAACAAATTTGTGTTTCTCACATGATTTCATTGCTTTCGATGAATGTAATTCTCTAAAATGCGCAATCTACAAGATTAAATTATTTGGGGTGAATGTGAACCAATGAAGTACTCGAAAATTATCTTTTGCTGAAACTGTAGTTCCCAGCATGCTTTGCTTGGGACTTGACGACTAGAGTAAAATTGTTGAAATTAAGTGTCATTTTATGTGTTTTTGAGCAAAATGAGAAAAAGGGGGAGACTTTATATTGTTTATTAGTGTTTAATGTTTAATTAAGGTGGAATTATTCGAACCATTTAAATTACACTGGGTTACCGTAGTGGAGAAGAGCGGAGCGATTGCTTAGCACATGTCATTAAAGAGCATTTCACACTTAGAACATATATGATGTGCTATTGCTGGCAAATATAATGAAAGCTACTGAGTACTGCGTTATAGATCAGTAAAGTGACTTTAAAGTGAGTAAAGTGAGCCCCTGTGTGCACCACTGTTGTTAGGGAGCCATATTAAAATCAGTGAGACTACTTAATTCGGTTACTTAAAAATTACTTAATTCCATTATGTTGAAATTATGTTTGTTTAACTTAATTGATTCATGTGGAACCGATGTACATGATTAAATCATGTAATTCCAACATACCATTTTTTTCAGTGAATGTTAACCTGATTTAACTAAATGGCATTGAATTAACCTTACGTAAAAAACGTAAGTTTACTGAAATAAACTATTTTAATTAAATTCAACATAACCCAATTACGTGGAACCTGTTGACATAAAAAAATTAAGTAAAACTTGCGTATAATTTTTTTGAGTGTAGGTCAGTGGGAGGAGAGTAGGGCGTCTTTTAGAGGCTGTTTTGACCACATGAGCGTTTACATACGAGAGCAATGTGTGTTTAACTCCCTCTGGAAGTGGACGAAAGTGGACAAGCTCAAAGCTATAATTGTCACAAATGACACATGTGCACCAACAAACATTGCATTCACTGTAAAACATAATTAGTTGACTTAGAAAAAGTGAGGAAACCGATTGCCTTAAAATTTTCAAGTAAAGCAGAGTATTATTTTTTTGTCGGCTAAACTTAACAAAATTTGTACAGAAAACTTGTTAATGAAGTATACTTAACTCAAAATTATTAGTTATGTTAACTTGTTATTAGTGCTCACATTACTAGGAAAATATTAGGAAACCGATTGCCTTAAAATTCTCAAGTAAGCTGAACTTAAAAAAATACGTGAAGACAAAAAGCAACAACTGAACTCCATTCAACACTTATTTATTACTTATCAATAGTCTAAAGGTACTAAAAACAATTAAGTAAGCATTACTTAATTGCATATAGCTGTTGTTACTTAAACCGTTTAAGTTTTGTCAACTTAATTCTATCTGGGATCTGAGGAAGTGTACTCCGAGAGTCCATTGTGGCATGAATTAATTAATTGCTTCGTTTTACTATTTTTAGCTTTATTTTACTATTTGTCTTTTGTCAGTATAACCTGAATAATGACAGCAAGTAAAATAGTAAAGGTCGTATTAATAATAAAAAAAATTTTTTTAAAAATCCTTGTTACCATTGTTGTGTTTTGCATGCTGGATGTTGAAGTCTGTGTGCGACAAACTCAAGCATGGTCAAATTATATTGTGACAAATATAGAGGGATTATATCAACTCAATTAAAAGGTTATGCCATAAATATTAGCAAAAATAATATTAAAAGATCATTATTTGACATTAAATATAGTGATGTTCTACATCATTAATTGACAAATATTTTATATATATATATATATATATATATATATATATATATATATATATATATATATATATATATATATATATATATATATATATTTATTACTTCCCTTCTCTTGAAATCATACAACTATGATTTCTTGTTGCATTGCTGCATTAATAGGAAGTTAATTATTATAATATGAATGAAGTTCCAAGAGTCCAACCAAAGGGAACACTGATCACAATTATGGCGAGAGGAAGTGGAGGAAATCAGTGATGATAAGTCAATACAAAATAATACAAAATTGCACCACCTCAAACACACTTTGCCCGTCCGCCTGCTTGTTTTTTTGCTTTGGCAAAATGTTACTCAAACCAGTCAAGTAATGTTTACTTGAGTTTTCTAAGTAACGAAGGCATAGCATGCAAATAGTTCAGATTACTTAATTGTTTGAAGTAAGTTCAACAAATTATTGGACATTAAGTAAAGTTTACTAAAAAAGTCTTAACTGTTGGATTGTACAGTGTTTAGATCTTGCAGAAGATGATCTCCTCTTTGAATGATTATATAAATCAAATTGATTGAGCCTATTCCCAAACATCGAGTAAAACCCCCCGGTCCGAGCTCGGATTGCCACAACCGTACATCACCATGAAGTTTTACGATCAAATGCACTTGTTGTTATGCAACAGAGTTGTGTAATCCGGAATGATTATATATTTCACACCTCTTCAAACATGCACTCACACCACCTCTGTTGTTGAAATGTGGAAAATGCAGAACAATGGACGGTTTCGCAGTCTTCCTGAAAATGGGTGGAACAGACTTGCACTGCAATGCTGCACATCTGTCTCATCCAGCGTTCGCACTTAACCTTACATAACATCATTCTTAATATCAATTATGAAAGCGCCGTTTCTGTGGGGTTATTACATCTGATTAATCAGAGTAATTACCAATGCATAGTGGATTTTAGTGCAGATTTGACAGTACAGTGTGACCATTAGCTGAGGATCGATGCTGGCTCTGTGTTTTTGACAAGCAGCGTCTCTGAGGATTTGGTGTTTATGTAATATCTCTCTCTCTCTCTCTCTCTCTCTCTCTCTATCTTCACGCAGCATTCAACGAACTTGAACTCGGGGAGGAAGCAAGCAGCCCACTTCCTATCGTCATGGCAACAGCATGTGAATGCGTTGAGCCAGAGAGAGAGAGAGAGACGGCGATCGAGTGGGAACGGCATCAGAAGGCACGGCTCGGTCTCCGAGGCGAGCGAAAGGTAAGGCGAAGGGGAGAATATGGGATGTTTTCGAGAGCCGGCTGGGTTTGGTCATCCTCACATCTCCTTTTTTTCTGCATTTAAAGGTTGGATGGTCGATCTCGTGCCTTTGTGTGTGACGTTTTGTTCGTCATCTGCGGCAAAGCTGTGCATTTTGATAGAGTGACCTCTGACTTTGGCCGTGCGATGCCAGTCGCAGTTCATTTTCGTAGGGTTTTATTTTCGCGTGTTTATTCCAGCTGGGCGACTTGCATCAATATGGTTACATTTTGACAATCCTCCACAGATCTCTTTATGGTAATGGCACTCATGACAACTTTAATGCGAGTAATGCTGCGTATCATCAACACAGAGCGACAGGTTGTCTGGGTTTGAGATCCCGGCCATGGAAAAGCAGGTGTAAACATGTGGCATCATCTTCAGAGCGAGTGTTCAGTTGGCTCCACAAGTCTCATTTTTCATCATAAGCGCTGGGATAGGCTTCGTTTTCTTATGGCGTTTGAGCATCCTCACACACACTGTATCTGAGAGGTTTTATATTTTACTATGTTTTTAGCATTGGTTATATAATGGACGCTGGCGTATGGTGGGTTTGGCTGTCTGAGATACTTGGAATAAATTTCACGAGTAAATCGACTTTTTTTATGTTTTGAATAAATCATGAGTCATTCCAGCGAGTGCAGATATTCTGTTTTTGTTATTTTTCCAGCAATGACGTGTCACATGACATCATCACTCCATTAATTTTATATTAACCCTTCAACTGTCACACCTCCTTTTTGAGCAGGGACATGGAAATGCACTAGATGGTTGCGATTCGTGAATTCTTTCGGGTTGACAACGCTGAAGGGATAGCACTTCAAAAAGGAAAGAGTAAAAAAAGTTGTAGAAGTTTGTAAAGCAAATGTACTGTACTAAACATTTTTTTATTTTATACAAAAAATATATATTTTAGAAAATATTTTTTCTTTTGAAAATGCTGTAAAATCTGTGGAAGCTTGTTTCCGTCTCGGAATAAAACTATTTAAAAGATAATATTATCAGGCAATTCTGACTTTTTATCTAATTTCTGACTTTTTTCTTGCAATTGTGAGTTTACATCTTGCAAATCTGACTATATGATGATATAATGCACTGCAAAAAATTATTTTCTTTTTTAGTATTTTTGTCTTGTTTCCAGTCGAAATATCAAAAAAATCTTATATCAAGATGCTTTTACTAGATAAGTGAAATGAAAAATGTAAAAAAGGTGAAAGTGAAGTGAGATTTTGCTTAAAACAGACAAAAATATCTGCCAATGGGGTAAGAAATGTTTTGTTGTTGTTGTTGTTTGGGACAGAAACCAGATTTCAAACAGAAACAAGATTATTTTTTCTTTTTCTTATCCCATTGGCAGATAATTTGGCTTGTTTTAAGCAAAAACTCACTTCATTTTGATTTGATTTTCCGGAAAACATTTCTTATGTCGTTTCCCTTATTTAGTAAAAGCATCTTGATTTAAGAATTTTTAGATATTGGGACTGGAAACGAGACAAAAACACTAAATAAGAAAAGCATTTTTTTTGCAGTGTGCAAGAAAAAAAAAACGTATTCCCTTCAGAATTGGATTTAGTAACTCGCAATTGTGAGTTTATATGACGCAATTCTGAAAAAAAGTCATATTTACAATATGTAAACTCACAATTGTCAGAATTGTGAGATTAAAAGTCGCAATTACCTTTTTCATTTTTTATTCAGTGGTGGAAACGAGCTTCCATAAAAAGTCATATGTCTAATCAAGTTGCGTTCCAAATTTGAAGTTAATATCACAAAAATTGACGTTTCTATGAGATTTTGTTTAGGCGCTATACCAAAAATAGCCACCGGTGTCACCCACATTCCATTTAAACTTTTTTTACGCGTTCTCCTGTCACAAATTAATACATTTCTGTCACAATATCCCTTCTACCAACAAATATGGAACATTGAGTCTCAGACCTTTCCAACAATATGTTTGGCTAAGATTAGAAAAAGTTGATTATAAAATAGTGTAGTAAATTGTGTAAGATGAAACATGACACCGCCCACTAGGAATGTTTCCATGGAAACGCAACGTCCGATTTCAAACTGCTTTTAACAGGACGAATGCTAAGGTTGTGAGCTTTCGAATGATACCTAATTTATGATAATTAATAAAATATGTGATAGGGGGAAAAGGCAGTTAAGGGGTGAATAATGAAGATGTTCATTTCGTCCAAGGCCCTTGGGAAGCACAAGGAGAAGAATTCACAAGATCACTTTGATAGCTAGAAATGTCTCTTTTTCTCTTATTAACAACTTTCAGAGAAGATAACCACAAAGACCAAACTGTTTCAGATCACTTTTGTCAAGATGATATAGTAACCTTACTTTCAATAAAATGACATTCCCACACTCTCAGGAAAAAGGTACAAAAGCAGTCATTGGGAGAGTAGGCTACCCTTTCAAAAGGTACTAATATGTACAGTTTTGGTAGCAATATGTACCTTTGAGGTACTAATATGCACTCTTCAGGTACAATGGTGTATCTTTTGAAAGGGTGACAGCTTTTGTACCTTTTTTTCTGATAGTGTACAGTATGTAACTACTAACTTTGGTGTAAATTATCAAAGCATCTCATTTTGAAATGCATTCAGTTGTCTTTCGCCACTCTTCTGAGAGCCATAAACGCGTGTGTACATACAGTGGAGATTTCTCTTGAGTCGCTATATGGATGAACAGGTAACTGTTGCCATGGCAAACACCCACTCATGTGCCAAACAAAGACTGAGATGGGCAGATTTTCCCTTCCACAGTTTTTAGTCCGCTCTGTTTGGAGCATTTGGACAGTGATGTCACCCAGTGATATTTTTAGTGGGAAAGAGATTCAGCCAACATCACAGCCCTGCATTGAATTCTTCTTTCTCTTTCCCCGTGCAGGTTGTGTGTTTTCAAGAATAGCTTGAAGGAGCCGATGGAATATCTCACGAGAAAGTACTGAAATCGAAGATGGAAAACACAACCCTGGTTTGTGCCGCCCAGGGCTGGTGCGGCCCAAACGTTTCCACCTTTTCCGCCGAGTGGGATGATAGCGTGAACTCCTTTCTGATGGCACCTGACGTGATCAAACCCCCTCCACAGTTCCAGGATCCAGAGGAGCCGAGCCAGGCATCACCCACCAACTCGAGACGAGATAAAGACGGCGTGAGCTCCCAGAGGAAAGAGCGTAGGAGTAGGCCAACCAGTAACATAGAGCTCCACAGGCGCTCCTTGTCGCTTTCCACCGCCGCCAATTCCAACCCAGGTGTGGCCCGACGCCGGTGCGAAAGCTACGCGCTTTCATATCCCAGCAGCAGCTCGGAGGACAGTGGGAGCGACAGCACCTCTGCGCGGAGGGGAGATCGACTTCCAGACGCGGTACCACGGTCCAGATCCCGGAGCATTGTCCTCAAGAAGGCCAAAAGGAAACCAGCTCCACCTGTACGAACGGTGTCCCTGCAAAGGCTCGCAGCGGAACACAAGAAACAGGGATTTCACCTCTTAAAAGTCGGCCAAAGCATCAAGATACTGCCAGATCTCATTCCAACCTCGAAGGAAGACGTTGGCAAGTGCAAGAAACCAACTCCCACCGCTGAGGCACCGGGCAAGGCTGCCCTTAAAACCGTCTCCTGTCACAGAGCACTAAACGAGCTTCGATCCAGCGAACCGTGCAAGTCGGGCCTAGGCCCCTCCATGGCAACTCCTGTAAATGAAGGTACCTCTTCTGAAATAAACACCTCCCCATCCTCTTCTCACTCATCCCCCTCCCAGCCCTCCATCTCATCACCTTCCAAACGCAACTCTCCATCGAGCGGCTACGCAAGCCAGTGTGAAACGCCCACTCAGTCAGTCCTGTCCTGTAGAATGCGCCATAAGCCTTCCGGCATTATTCCAGGCCAAAGGGTGAGAAACCGCAACGCGAGGCTCTCTCTTCAGCTTCCTGAGTTTCAGCAACACACTCCAGATCCAGAGCCTTCCGCAGTTCAGCCGAAAGTGAATCGCCGCTACTCGGACACTACTGAAGCCACCAGACCCAAGCAAAGGATGAGTAACAGCATGTTTATAATGCCTGTGGTTACTCAAGAGGACCTGAACAGCGTCCGTTTACGGGCGGTCAGCAGCTCGGATCTCGAGAATGCTCAGGAAGCTACGGCGGACATTATCGAGGAGGAGGTGGGAAACTCTTTAAGCCCTACGCACAACCATAAAGCCAAACCACCGGTGGCTCCGAAGCCTCAGAGAAATAAATGGCCACCCAATACCATGGTACAGCCACATCTTGGAGCGGCATCTGCTCCAGAACCGACAACGGTCATCGCCAGTGAAAGATCGGAAGACGTTTACGCAATGATTAACAAAGCAAAACCCACAGGGACTCTACCATCACAGAGTATTGAACAAGCACATCATCAGAGGCAGCTTTTTTTGCAAGGGCAACCCCGTCAGCCATGCACTTTTGAGCCACAGAATCCAAATGTGGTCCCCTTCAACACAACCAATTGCAACCAACTTTACAAGAAGAGACGAGCCCCACCACCGCCTCTGGCAAAGACTCCCGCAGTGGACCATTCGCTTTATCACAACTCAGCCGCTATGAAGAGCCCAGACGAAGCCCAGTCTCCATCTAAACTCTGCAAGTCTCCGAAGTCTCCAACCTCTGCGAGTCAATATCATGTCACGTTGTATGGCGTCATTCCAACTTACCCTTCGGTCACTGAGCAACAGCACTCAAGAGCACCAGGTAAGAGAACTGAAATTCATCTTTCGTTTTGTGAAACTCAGGGCTCCAGACTGAGACTAAATGGTGGCATTTTGCAACCTTTTTTTTCCAGCGGGTGCAACTAAATTTTGTTAGAGGTCACACTGGGGCCCAACTGATAAGAGCTGCCATTTCTGTTACATATGAGAAACATCAATATGGTGTTATAATGTGGTTATAAACCACAGGTATCAGATAAAACAGAGCTGACATGGAGACCAGGAGTAGCATTAAGCCATGAATAAAGTTCAGGGGTTACAGTCCACAAATCACCAACATTCACCATGATTTACTGTAGTAACTCTAACTGTAACCATGGTATTGTGGCAGAAATTGTCTAATGTTTTTTGGGTTTTTTACATTATTCATCTCAGGGTTCGTACAACCTTCTGAGGGTGAAATTCAAGCACTTTTACGTCACTTAAAAGCTCTTACGTCACAGCCATTTTCACTCCCCTTTCCTAATATATGGAAAAAAAGTAGGAAGACTTCTCGTCGATTTGTGACTGAAATACACAGAAAAAAGTAAAGAGCTCCTTTAATAATCACTGACGCGTGATTCTGAGACAATGAGGAGGAGAAAATCTGTATATTAATATCTGGTTCAGACAAGTGTGCATATGGTTATCACTGTGATATTAAATGACATGAAACACAACCCAGTCTCTTTTTGTTAAATGCAAGTTTATGTATGATCAATAATACAAACGTATAAGTAAAAGATATAATAAGCTATACATGAAATAAAGGAGAAGCATTGAGCCATGAATAAAGTTAAGGGGTTTCAGTCCACAAATCACCAACATTCACCATGATTTACTGTAGTAACTCTAACTGTAACCATGGTATTGTGGCAGAAATTGTCTAATTTTTGTTTTGTTTTGTTTTTTTACATTATTCATCTCAGGGTTCGTACAACCTTCTGAGGGTGAAATTCAAGCACTTTTACGTCACTTAAAAGCTCTAAATATTATCCAGTTTTAATGTTATTTGTTTTTAATGTGATGATTTGTAAAACTAAAAGTTTAAAGGTGTAGGAAAACTTACACCTTTATTTTTTTTAAAAAAGGACATGAAATGCCCACTATAACCAGTAGATGGCAGCAAAGGAGCACTTATTGACTTATTAGCCATTTCCACTCCCCTTTCCTAATATATGGGGAAAAAGTAGGAAGACTTTTTGTCGATTTGTGACTGAAATACACAGAAAAAAGTAAAGAGCTCTTTAAATAATCACTGAAGCTGTCGGCCAGTTCAGTGTGAGACTATAAAAGAACAATGGCACATTTAATAAGAGAAGAATATTTACATTTTCCCTATAAAAATGAGGTTTTTGCACATTATTGTTGTTAATAAAAGTTAATTTTTTCTTCATATCAATTTAAGCTCAGCGCTTGACTGTTAAATGTCCAATAAACAAACACGTAATATTATTAGTAACTGCACTTATTAACAAAACAATGCAATACAATAGTAATTTTATGATTAAAGGTGCACTATGTAACTTTTCCATCCGCTAGAGGTCGCCTGTTCAAAACAAAGGCGTAGTTTGATGACGTCGCGTTTGAGCGCAGAATCTTGGGACATGTGGTCTTCACCTCAGCCGGTGGGAAAGAATCGGGATAGGACTCGGGCAGAAATCATGTTGATATGATTATTAACATTACTGTAGTGAAGCAGAGCAGGACCGAGTGTTGTGGAGCTGAAGAACCGCTGGAGCGATTGTTAATAAGATATGACGCCATCGACAGGCCACGCCCTCACACGTCCCGGTTCCTCGGGTAAAATAGCAATTTTCTCACGATTTACAAATAGTTGGAAACATTTGGGATATTGCAAGTACTCAACTGAACGAAATATATAACACTGGCCCGAGGTTTTTTTGGGGTATTTTACTGAAAAAATTTTACATAGTGCACCTTTAAATTAACTTCATGATACATTTTCCACCAGCGCCACCAAATCAGGTGCCACTGCTCTCTAATGTGAGTCTGGAGCCCTGAAACTCCCATATAATCAATTGCCGTCTCATGTCAACAGATCATCCAACATACGATGTAGAGAAGAGGGACCGAATGCCCGACCTTGGACCTCTGCAGTTAGTAGGAGAGGAAGATGATGTATTTCTTTACAAGTCCAAATCTCAAACAACGGAGGATCTATTCACCATAATTCACAGGTAGGGTTGGGTATCTATTGAATTTTAATGATTCCGATTCCTAATTTCAGTTCAGAAATCACATTTATTCTGTCTTTTTGCAAAATATTTAACAGTAGCTGAATACCATGAACAAAAACCAGCAGGCTAAAGAGCACTTACACAAGGAACGTTTAGCCCTTTAAGCCCTGAAGGCATTTTTAATAATTTTTTATTATAATTTTTACATATCTTTCTTATTTGACATGCAATAACTCAAGAAGGAAATAAGGTAGGAGGACAATTCTTTTTTTGGTGAAGTTCCCCTACATGTGAGCTGCATCTGGGTCAAATTGCATAAACTAATCAAAAGTAACAGCGTTTGGAACCAAGGTAGTATTTTTGTTGTTCCTCTGTGAGGAATATCTCGTGATTGACGCAATCAAGTTATGAGTGAAAACGTGACATAAATGCAGCATTTGTATATTATTTGCATATGGGTCATGCAGGGCTTCACATACAAAAACTCGCTCAAGTTTAGTCAAAGCCCAAAACAATAATGCTTGATGTATTCAAGCAGACCTTTCAAATGACACGGATGAAAAAACGACAGATCCGGCCCACATCTGGTACCCGTTGAATCCACAAGTGCCAGATGTGACCCGGATCTGTCCCGTCTAAGAAAATTAAGAAAAAAAATGTTTTATTTATAAGCAAATCACTCTACACTACACTTAGGAGTTAATCAAATTGTCTACAGTCATTGTAAAGTTCAGAGCTCTAATGGTGCGTTCTCACCGGATGCGAATGACGCGATTCGCGCGAGTGATTTACATGTTAAGTCAATGCAAAGACAATACAAATAGACATTCTGCGGTGCGATTCACGTGAATTGAGCATTTGACATGTTATTTGTGCAAATGGTGCGAATCGCTCAAGTTGAAAAATCTGAACTTTGGCGGATATTTACGCCGCGTTAACCAATCAGGAGCTTGCCCTAGTAGTGACAACAATGAGGAGAAAATCTGTATATTAATATCTGGTTCAGACAAGTGTGCATATGATTATCACTGTGACATTAAATGACATGAAACACAACCCAGTCTCTTTTAGTTAAATGCAAGTTTTTGTATGATCAATAATACAAAAGTAAAAGTAAAAGGTATAAGAAGCTAAACATGAAATAAAGCAAACAATTCAGTCAAACATTCAAAGTCAGTGCTAGTCGGCTACAACGGTAACGTAAATTTATAGCCTAAAAATAAAAAAGTAATGAAACTTCACTTTGCCCTCAGCCTAAACGATTTGCCAGGGCTGATCCGCTGGAGCTCACAACTCCGAAAACGCCAGATCACATGTTCAAATAGGCGCTCTCTTTATAAATAAACCACAGATTTGAGCTTTAAACAACTTATCGCCTGAAAAAGTCTTAAAACTACATTTTGTCACACACTAAGGTAGAATTTTAACAAAAAAGACGTGTGAACACAGCCCATGTCAGCCATTTCTCAACGAGACGAGCCGCTGGCAGAAGCCCCTCCCATGAGGTGAATTTATGTCTGTTGTGAAGTGAATGTCACTGCATGAGTAGCACAAATTATTTGCGTCATTCGCGTCTGGCGTGAACGCTACATAAGACTCTGATCAAAATATGATTATTAATTTTTTCCGTAGCTAGTTGGCATTCGCTGGCGGTTTAGAGAGACTCCTCAGCATTAGTTAAAGGTCCCATGGCATGACATTTTCATTTTATGAGGTTTTTCAACATTAATATGAGTTCCCCTAGCCTGAATATTGTCCCCAAGTGGCTAGACATTTTGATGGGTGTAAACCGAGTTCTGGGTGTCTTTCTCTGCCTTTGAGAAAATGAGCGCTCAGACGAGCTGATCTTGAATTTTCCTGTTATGATGTCATAACAGGAACGGTTACCTCCCCTTCCCCCGCCCAGAGAATTTGGCACGCCCATGCAAGCGTTATATTTGTCCTGGAGAGATCATGGCTTGTGAACGAGTGAATGCTTCTCAGTGTTTGGATGTACAAATGAAAACACAAGTCTCTTTTCAGTTCCTTCTGATCTGTGATCAGTGATTTCTGATGTGTAGTTAATTATTCAAGTTCACACAGAACTGTATTATTCGTGCTGCGGCTTCTCTCTCTCCCGACAGAACGGTGTTTTCTATCTTGTGAGTCAGTGTTTTTGTACGTCCTCACGCACGCCGAAGCTCGGCCTTCAACATCCCCGACCCCCAGTACTGCATCTGGCCCACAGCGGAGGCGCCAAACGCGGCGCGAGATTAAGCAGAAGGGGGGTAAGCGTGAGGGTATCCGGCTAGGCTAGCCAGCTTTCCCCACAATAAACTGGATTACATTCGATTACTGCTGTTGTGTCTTTGTTTGCGCTGTGTACTCAATGCGCGTCACTGACGCCTTTCATATGATAGGAAAATATCTCAAAATAATGCTATAATCAACACTTACTCGTAACTCGTTCATCTCCTGTAATGGTACATTACATGTGTTACAAAGTTGGAATAAGGAGGAAGACGGGTCGGCGTGACTGAGACTTGTGTTTATTCAGAGCTCTCAGATACAAACACAATAAACTCACAGCGCTGAAACCTCTCACAACTAGTACAATATCACTTTGTTAGCAATCGCTCCGCCTCTGGTCCATTGATGTCCGGTTCGCAAACGATACGTTCTTTTGAACCGGTTCTTTTTAGTGAACCGGTCGAACCAGTTCACCAAATCGGACTGAATCGTTCTAAACGGTTCGCGTCTCGAGTCAGCGCTGATCCATAATTTACTAAAGTTACTAACTTTCTGACATGAGTGACAGTCCCTCCGACTAGAAATAAACTAATAACCTGAAGTATATGCTGTAAATCCAACAGTTCACTGAACTGAGACGTGCTGAGAGAACTGATGAGAAGTGACATCCGTTCCTCTGGCAGGCTCGTGCCTCATAGACCTCGTTAAACCACGCCCCCTCCGCTACAAGATCTAACACTCATTTCAAATGCAAAGATGTCAGCCAATCACAACAGTGGGCGTTTTCACTGAAGTCTCACAGCAGACACACCCCTTGAAACAGGGCATTCAGCCAGAGGGCAAACATCAGTATAGAAAAATTGCCTTTTATTTCTAAATTATGACATTTTATGATGTAAAAATCATACTAACAATATAAGTACACCTCAGAATACCTTATAAAATAAAATAAAAAATCCATGCCATGGGACCTTTAAGAGTTGATCAAAATGGTTTGATGCATAAAGAATCTGAGTTTCTAAGCTTGAATTGATACCTATTTTGTGTTATTCCATTCAATGGTTGCTTAAAAATACCACAGCAAAAACAACTAGCCTAATTTATTATATTTCAAGCATTTTTAAAGACAAATAAACACTCAAAAAAAACTAATGAACAAATTAATACACCTCAACAAAGATACGATTGAAATAAACAGTGTTTTAAGATTTCCAGGTCTTTGGGTACAGAAACTGTGATCAAATGCAAAACAACACTGCACTTTATGAATAAAATATACATTAGAAATATAGTTACATATATACCGCCACGGATTCAAATCGGACAGTTTGACAGTCGAGCCCAAGCCTCCGTTACTGATTCTAAAACATCACTTTAAAGGTGCAGTGTGTAATATTTACGAGGATATATTGACAGAAATGCAATATAATATCCATAACTATGTTTTCAGTGGTGTATAAAGACCTTAGAATGAGCCGTTTCTATCTACAGTGCAGTCCCATTTTGCGCGGCCATGTTTCTACAGTGGCCCTAAAGGGACAAACTGCAGAGCGCTAGCTACTCTCTGCTGTCTTAGACGTCGACATCTTTGTCCTGTGTTGGCCACCGTAGCTCCTCTATGTGCTTCGAAAGGGGCGGGGGATGCAATTCACAACCTCACCACTAGATGCCGCTAAAACTTACACACTGCACCTTTAAAACTAGTAACGAAGGAACGCTGAGTCGCTTCATTGAAGATTATTGTATTATGTAGAGTATTATGAGAGAGAGAAAGAGATTGACCAAACGAGTGTATTATCTGCATCTGATACAGCATTCATTCTCCAGGTCGATGTCCATAATATTATATCCATTATAATAATTTAAAAATCGGTTTAACTTTCAAAAGATTTCCCATGATGGCGCTAAAACAAACTTCCTTGTTCTGACTCCCTCATAAAGACAGTCTTTGCCTCCATCTATAACTTTCACTGAAGTCCATTTCACAATCACTAACGGACCCTTTCTCAACACCAAATACGGCATATTATTTACATAAAATAACATTTATTGAACAACAATATTTAACTGAACAACAACAGCCATTATAAAAGACAACAGGAAATAAACACAAGCAAACAATTCAGTCAAATGTACAAAAGCAGTACAGGATTCAAGATAAATATAGCCTAAATATAAAGCTATGAAACTTAATTTAACATCGCACGGGTGGAAAAGGCTCTCAGCCAATCAGATTTAAGAACCAGAAAGAACTGTTGTACAAATGTTAATTATAGAGATGGCAGCATGAATATTAGACTTCTGTCTCTTTAAGAGCTGCACGGATCCATTATACTGATACACACGCGTCTTTCTCAACTGTTTACGTTCACTTAAAGGATTAGTTCACTTTTAAATAAACTTTTGCTGATAATTTACTCACCCCCATGTCATCCAAGATGTCCATGTCTTTCTTTCTGCAGTCGAAAAGAAATTTAGATTTTTATTGAAAACATTCCAGGACTCCATATAATGGACTTCAATGGGCTCCAAACGGTTCAAGGTCCAAATGACAGTTTCAGTGCATCTTCAAAGGGCTTTAAACGACACCAGATGATGAATAAGGGTCTTATCTAGCCAAACCATCAGTTTCTGAGAGAAACCCAGCAGTATTTATGCTACTATTTTACCTCTTAACTGCACTGAAACTGAAAAGCTGCACTGAAACTGTCATTTGGACCTTGAACCGTTTGGAGCCCATTGAAGTCCATTATATGGAGGAAAATCCTGGAATGTTTTCCTCCAAAACCTTAATTTCTTTTCGACTGCAGAAAGAAAAACATGGACATCTTGGATGACATGGGGGCGAGTAAATGATCAGCAAAAGTTGATTTAAAAGTGAACTAATCCTTTAAGAGATAACTGACTGTGTTTACGAGGATATTTTGACATATTTTTGTGTGTATTTGTCCGTTCAAGTGCAAAAAGATGTAGAAGAGAACTCAGTTCAGTATCACGTACAGCAGGGGTTTTTATGTTTGGAAACAATATGTTGTATTTATAATGTCACACTTACAATTTATCTAACAGTTTAAATGTTTTTTTGTGCATAAAACTATACCGATGGCTTTTAGGAAGGAACCTCAAAGGTTTTTTAAACCCAGTATGAGTGCGGCTTTCTGTGCAGCACAAAAAGAAAACAGCGTGCGCGTCTTCTTGCGTTTCATTGGTTTAGTCATATTAAAATGAACAAACAAAGGAATCGATAAGAGGAATTTTAATTTACATTTATTAACAAGTATCCGATTCCAGAATTTTAGAATGTGATTGGTTTGTTTTAACCCAGCGATTGGGTTGTTTTAACCCAGCGATTGATTGGATTGTTTTAACCCAGTGATTCGGTTCTTTTAACCTTGTGTTAAAACAACACAATTGCTGTGTTAAAACAACCCAACCGCTGAGTTAAAACAACCCAATCGCTGTGTTAAAACAACCCAACCGCTGAGTTAAAACAACCCAATCGCTGTGTTAAAACAACCCAACCGCTAGATTAAAACAACCCATTCACTGGGTTAAAATAACCCAATCAATCGATGTGTTAAAACAACCCAACTGCTGGATTAAAAGAACCCAATCGCTGGGTTAAAACAACCCAATCGCTGGGTTAAAACAACCCATTCACTGGGTTAAAATAACCCAATCAATCGCTGTGTTAAAACAACCCAAACGCTGGATTAAAACAACCCAATTGCTGGGTTAAAACAACCCAAGCGCTGAGTAAAAACAACCCATTCACTGGGTTAAAATACCCCAATCAATCGCTGTGTTAAAACAACCCAACCGCTGGATTAAAACAACCTAATCGCTGAGTATAAACAACTCATTCACTGGGTTAAAATACCCCAATCGCTGTGTTAAAATAACCCATTCACTGGGTTAAAATAACCCAATCGCTGAGTTAAAACAACCCATTCACTGGGTTAAAATAACCCAATCGCTGAGTTAAAACAACCCATTCACAGGGTTAAAATAACCCAATCACTGTGTTAAAACAACCCAACCGCTGTGTTAAAACAACCCAATCGCTGAGTTAAAACAACCCAATCACTGGGTTAAAACAACCCAATCGCTGTGTTAAAACAACCCATTCACTGGGTTAAAATAACCCAATCAATCGCTGTGTTAAAACAACCCAACCGCTGGATTAAAACAACCTAATCGCTGAGTATAAACAACTCATTCACTGGGTTAAAATACCCCAATCGCTGTGTTAAAATAACCCATTCACTGGGTTAAAATAACCCAATCGCTGAGTTAAAACAACCCATTCACTGGGTTAAAATAACCCAATCGCTGAGTTAAAACAACCCATTCACTGGGTTAAAATAACCCAATCGCTGAGTTAAAACAACCCATTCACAGGGTTAAAATAACCCAATCACTGTGTTAAAACAACCCAACCGCTGTGTTAAAACAACCCAATCGCTGAGTTAAAACAACCCATTCACAGGGTTAAAATAACCCAACCGCTGTGTTAAAACAACCCAATTGCTGAGTAAAAACAACCCAATCACTGAGTAAAAACAACCCATTCACTGGGTTAAAATAACCCAACCGCTGAGTTTTTTATATTTCCAACCCAACTTGGGTTGTTTTTAACCCAGCATTTTTTAGAGTGTACAGAATGGTCTAGTTCCCAGTCCAGCTCCAGTCTTGTTTTGATGTTGGCTCCAGCTTTGGGCTCTTTTATAAATGGTTTGGCGTTTCCGCAGGTCTAAGAGGAAGCTCCTGGGCCGCAAGGACTCCTTTGAGAATAAGCCAGGGGACGCCGGCACTCAGACTCTGGGCAGCGGAGCCTCCAAGACCAGCTCCCAAAACGACAACTTCATGGCTTTCCTGAGGAGGACCAGAAGCGCCAAGGCCGGCTGTGGGGAGCGCATCTCGGCCACAGAGCTCCTCAGAAGCTCCAAGCCCTCAGTGACCATCGCAGAAAACATCACACACTGCAAACACAGCTATGTCCAGTCACACCGCCCATAGAGGATGGGTTTCTTTCCCATCACGTCCAAACCAGTTCGCCACCACAACGCTTCCGAAACAATGTCAAAGCATCCGAAAATCCCAGCTGTAGATGTTTGCTTTTGTTCTGAAGAGGATCTGAAGCAGAACACCAAGAACCGAAATCAATATATCTTCAAATATATCTCTATGTGTTCATGTAAATATTAATGTTTTAAGAGTTGAGATGCTATCTTGAGAAAATATTACAGTTCTTGTCATAAAGCGGCTGAATATTAAAGCATAACTGGTTGTGTTTGGGCTTCCATATCGAAGCAGATTATTATATCAATGACTGTTTTCAACTCTGCTGCTGTAGATCTGCACATGTTCTGTGTATTAAAGCGCTTTTCAGAAGTAACTCCTGCTTGTTTCTGTGTTTCTTACAACATGTTCAACTTCCTTGTACGTCTGTGTTAGACAACCCATCCTCAACACAAGATGTGTTTGCATGAAGATGATGGAACATGCTTAAAGGGTTCATAACACACACACACACACACACACACACACACACACACACACACACACAGTTTCTGCCAGTCTCATGTTAATCTTGAGTATCTATAGAGTAGTATTTGCATACTTTATATGTCCAAAGAGTCTTTAGTTTGATCATATTTATAAAAGTACCGATTCTTTCTGAAAACAGCCGAGTCCGTGGAGGCGGCCAGTGGGCGGAGCTAAAGAGAGAGACACACACACACACACACACCCTGGATAACTCTCGATTCTCTATATGTTGGTGTTGTTCACATTATATGCACTTAAACTCCGATTGCCAACCAAACACACACATTTGATCAGTTTCACTCACGCCTGGGGTTTCCACTCATGACCGGGAACACAAACACACACACACTCACAGAACTCCGGGAACACACACACACTCACAGAACTCCGGGAACACACACACACACACACTTGCAGAACTCCGGGAACACACACACACTCACAGAACTCCGGGAACACACACACACACACACACACTTGCAGAACTCCGGGAACACACACAAACTCACAGAACTCCGGGAACACACACACACACACTTGCAGAACTCCGGGAACACAAACTGCATCACTGTCCCCTTAACGCTGGGTTATTTGTGGAGCTGACACACACACACTTCTTTAGTGACTTTGTTGATCTTGAAAACACAACGCCAGCGCCGCCGCACTCTTGCTCTCGCTCTGGTGTGTGTGTGTGTGTGTGTGTGTTCATCCTAGAGAAGTGCCCATACAAGGGATTTTGCCCTTTATGATATAGGGCCATACTCGGAAAAAAACTTTGTTTGAATCCTGAAGGAGTGTATTTGGCACAGAAATACTCCGTCATATGTCCAACTCGTTTTCTTTTTATTGTGTTTATCATGAGAATCAACTCTTTAACAGTGTAAATAAGGCAGAATGCATAAATATACAGACAGAGATGTGACCTAGGGGAGTTATATTACTGCGCCGCTGCACTCACGGGGCGGCTCTCAGCTCTTGATCATTACGCAGGAATGAGAGTATAGTTCCCAGAAAATCACAACTTCTCATTTTCCGTTGGTCTTAGTACACGATGGAACTACAGAAGAGTCAAGTTTTACATATGGAAACTCTTTGGTCATTTCTGAGCGAGATGCTAACGGTCTAATCAGATTCAATGATCTATGCTAAGCTATGCTAAAAGTGCTACCGCCAGACCCGGAGATCGGCTGAATGGATTCAAAAATGAAAATCACCCAAAAATGAAAATTCTGTCATTAATGACTTACCCTCATGTCGTTGGACACCCGTCAGACCTCCGTTCATCTTCAGACACAAATGAAGATATTTTAGTGTAAATCTGATGCTCTGAAAGGCCTCCATTGACACACTTTACACTCTCAAGACCCTTAAAAGACACTAAAGACGTCGTTACAAAGTCCATCTCACTACAGTGGCTCTACAATAACTTTATGAAGAGGCGAGAACCTAAATAACGACTTATATAGTGATGACCGATTTCAAAACACGGCCTCATGAAGCTTAGAAGCGTTATGAATCAGGGAGTCGATTCATGATTCGGATCACGTGTCAAACCATATATATACATAATAAAGGCTAGATGTCTCGTCCGCTGCTGGCCAATGGAGGTGGACGTCTGCTCCTGGCGGCCATCTTGTCTCAGTCAGCTCGCTCACTCGTAACATTGTGTTTTAATGGTGCATGTGCTTTTTAAAAAAACATAGTTTGAAAATCGGTTGAAAATTGAGCAAGTTGTTTGGTTTGTTATAAACGTCAGAGATGTAGTTATGACACTGCATACTTATGAATAATTATTCATAATTTGTTCAAGCATCCAGAATTATAGCCACGTTAATAACGCTTGTAAGAAACCAAACCATTTGTAAATCCGTCAAGATTTCAGCGAGATGAGAGTATTTGTGTTCAGATCACTCGCCTTACAGAAAGCTTGCCTGAGACAAGATGGCCGCCGTGATGACGTTAGAGACTCCGCCGTAAGACATCTAGCCTTTATTATGGATATCTGTGTGTCAAACTGCTGAAACCACGTGACTTTGCCGATCCAAACCGCTGATTCATAACGCTTCGAAGCTTCATGATGCAGTGTTTTGAAATCGGTCATCACTATATAAGTCGTTATTTAGGGTTTTTTTGCGCACAAAAACTATTCTCGTCACTTCATAAAGTTATTGTAGAGCCACTGTAGTGAGATGGAGTTTGTAATGACGTCTTTAGTGTCTTTTAAGGGTCTTGAGAGTGTAAAGTGCATTGAGCCAATGGAGGCCTTTCAGAGCATCAGATTTACACTAAAATATCTTCATTTGTGTCTGAAGATGAACGGAGGTCTGACGGGTGTCCAACCACATGAGGGGAAGTCATTAATGACAGAATTTACATTTTTGGGTGAACTAACCCTTTAACTCTAGGGGAGACAGGAAATGAGCCTATTTAAAAAAAAAAAAAAAAAGTGGCGTGTTCACTCTTCTGTCATTTCTGACCGGAAAATGCTCTGTTATGAAATTCTAAAAATCACAGCTTTATCGAAATGATATGAAACTTGGTGACTTTTATGGCATTAGGACTGTGAACACACAAAAACTATTTTGAGGGCATGATTAGAGCATGACAAGTGGTCATAAAAAATACTACCTTTCATTATCTTCAGTCACAAATGACCGACCATAGGAAATTAATGGGAAATCTGCAAAAACAATCTACAAATCGGCTGAAAAACAGTCATCAAGAGTGTGATAATGACACATCCACTCACACTCACACACACACACACACCTATGAACCACTGTCAAACAAGCAACAAGCAAAGTTTGTCACAAAAGTGAAGGGGTGACACTCTAAAACTTCAAGACTGAAATCACACACACACACACACACACACACACACAAACTGTGCACTTGGAAGCTCAGGCTTGATCCTTTGCATCTTTCTGAGCATTTTTAAAAACAAAATACATAATTCACATAATGTGTTATAATTGAATGAATTGCATTGAATTTTTTTTACAAATTCTGAAATAAAAAAGGGTAACAAAATGCTCTCAAGCCTCTCCACAGAGACCTCTAGTGGTTACACCCATGGTTGCATGTTGAATTAAATCATTCCAACAGATGGCGCTAATCTGCCTTCTTATTCTTGCCTATTTTAACCTGAAATGCTGTATAAATGTTAGCCTGACCAGCCAGAGCCACATCAGATGTTGGGTGTGGGAACTCACCATTGGCAGGGCTCAATCCGAGAGGCGGGATATTTGTTTTTTTCTCAAAGAAAAGCTGAACTCCAAGTCTTCCAGAGCCGCAGCGGTTTTGGGTTTTTTTATGCAAAAAGATACAGAGATGACATGTTTATAATACACAAGTTTGTAATACAGAACACAAATTGTATCAATCATATGTTCAGTGTCATCAGAATATAAAGGCTAGAAATAATTAGTTAAGGATTAAGGTAAAAGAAGAAGAAAAAAGTGAAGATAGAAAAAAAGAACAAGAACATGAGGGTAAGATATTAATACATCACTTAGGTTATACAGATTAAAGTCTTGCTTTCTTATTTACAGATGAAATAGTGTAAAGATATAAGTTAAATTCTTTCAAAAAGACACAAAAAATTAGTTTTTTGTTGATGAATTTACATTTGTGGATATACAATTTACAAAGAAAACACATTACATTTTTAACAAAGTAAGCATTGCTTTTAAAAGAGTCACAACCATAGTGAGCAAAAATAATGTCTTTAAAAGTTATGGATATGCCTTGCTGGTTATTATCATTAATACTTTGTTTACAAGTAACACGCCGAACCGCCGCAACTCTGTCATCATTATGTTAAGCCCCGCCCACCGACTCTATACACGCTGTGATTGGCCTGACCAGAGTTTGGTTTTTCCAGCTCGCAAGCCAAAGGAGAGTTGCTAGACGCCCTGACTGCTTGTTGTTTTAAGCAAACATTTAACCCAGCCGCTGGGTTAAAACAACCCAATTGCTGGGTTAGTCCATTTTCAACCCAACTTCAGTTATTTTTAACCCAGCATTTTTTAGAGTGTAGTGTGTGTCTAGATTTCTAGGCTAGTTTTAATAAAAACTATTATAATTTTTTTTTTTTTTTTTCAATGGCAAAAATAGACTATAATTACACTCTAAAAAATGCTGGGCTAAAAACAACCCAATCAATCGCTGCGTTGAAATAACCCAATCAATCGCAGCATTGAAACAACCCAATCAATCGCTGCGTTAGAACAACCCAATCAATCGCTGCGTAAAAACAACCCAATCAATCGCTGCGTTAAAACAACCCAATCAATCGCTGCGTTGAAACAACCCAATGAATCGCTGCGTTAAAACAGCCCAATCAATCGGTGCGTTGAAACAACCCAATGAATCGCTGTGCTAAAACAGCCCAATCAATCGCTGCGTTAAAACAGCCCAATCAATCGGTGTGTTAAAACAACCCAATCAATCGGTGCGTTAAAACAACCCAATCAATCGGTGCGTTGAAACAACCCAATGAATCGCTGTGCTAAAACAGCCCAATCAATCGCTGCGTTAAAACAGCCCAATCAATCGGTGCGTTAAAACAACCCAATCAATCGGTGCGTTAAAACAACCCAATCAATCGGTGCGTTAAAACAACCCAATGAATCGCTGCGTTAAAACAACCCAATCAATCGCTGCGTTAAAACAACCCAATCAATCGGTGCGTTGAAACAACCCAATGAATCGCTGCGTTGAAACAACCCAATCAATCGGTGCGTTGAAACAACCCAATGAATCGCTGCGTTAAAACAACCCAATCAATCGGTGCGTTAAAATAACCCAATCAATCGGTGCGTTAAAACAACCCAATCAATCGCTGCGTAAAAACAACCCAATCAATCGGTGCGTTAAAACAACCCAATCAATCGGTGCGTTAAAACAACCCAATCAATCGGTGCGTAAAAACAACCCAATCAATCGGTGCGTAAAAACAACCCAATCAATCGCTGCGTAAAAACAACCCAATCAATCGCTGCGTTAAAACAACCCAATCAATCGCTGCGTTAGAACAACCCAATCAATCGCTGCGTAAAAACAACCCAATCAATCGCTGCGTTAAAACAACCCAATCAATCGCTGCGTTAAAACAACCCAATCAATCGCTGCGTTGAAACAACCCAATCAATCGCTGCGTTGAAACAACCCAATCAATCGCTGCGTTAAAACAACCCAATCAATCGCTGCGTTAGAACAACCCAATCAATCGCTGCGTTAAAACAACCCAATCAATCGCTGCGTTGAAACAACCCAATCAATCGGTGCGTTAAAACAACCCAATCAATCGGTGCGTTAAAACAACCCAATCAATCGCTGCGTTAAAACAGCCCAATCAATCGGTGCGTTAAAACAACCCAATCAATCGGTGCGTTGAAACAACCCAATCAATCGGTGCGTTGAAACAACCCAATCAATCGCTGCGTTAAAACAGCCCAATCAATCGGTGCGTTGAAACAACCCAATCAATCGGTGCGTTGAAACAACCCAATCAATCGCTGCGTTAAAACAACCCAATCAATCGGTGCGTTGAAACAGCCCAATCAATCGCTGTGTTAAAACAACCCAATCAATCGCTGTGTTAAAACAACCCAATCACTGGGTTTGTCCATTTTCAACCCAACTTGGGTTGTTTTTAGCCCAGCATTTTTTAGAGTGTATTGCATAAACATTAATAAGTACCATCAAATCATCTCAAAATACAAAGGAAAATAGAAAAAATATTATTGAAGAAATTGCATTGGTTTTACTGGGGTGGAGGAAGTTTCATTTGTAGGTGTCCGGTCACTTCTGAGCGGGAAGACGACTAAACAATTTGAATGCACTGTAAGTCGCTTTGGCTAAAAGCATCTGCCAAATGCATAAATGTATAAGTAGGAGCCCCAAATCATGTGCAAATATCAGCAACCGTCTGTAAAAATGTTGATATTTTGACCTTTTCGGTCACTGGTGCACTTTAGATATATGACGTGTCCTTCTGGATAACACTAATAAAACATTTATAATGTGCTTATGTTCAAAAACTATCTCTGAGCTAAAAGGTGGCCTTAAAGTGATGATAGCTCAGTTGTAGTTTTGCACAGGTGGCTCAGTTAGTGCCTGATTATAAAGAAAAAACATTTGTTTTGAATAACAAAAACCCTCTGTTAGCCAGAATGACATATGTATAACAATCTAGTGTTTAATTCATATTTGTAAACGTTTAGGCATATTATTAGGGATGTGCAAGAATGCTGCTAGTCAATTTGGAAAATACTAGTCACATTTAATGTTTTGCTTTATATTTTTACAAAGGCTACATTTAAATCACCGCCATGTTACATCTTGAAATGAATATATTTGAAAAGTGTATATACACTGCATATGAGGATGGTTTTTATGGTAATCCTGAAAAATATTGCAGTACATTCATGTAACCCATATCTGTGTGTTAGATTACACAATTCTGTTTTTGGTCGAGCTCATAAAACAAGTCTTTACTTAGAAAACATTCCAGCTTTTTTTTCTGATTTGGTTCTGAATTTTGAGTCATCATCAGCCAAAAATGAGCCCAAGATCTATGAAATCCCAAATTTATTATATTAATTGTGATTAAATTGTTTAATAGGTATAGAAAGTCCTCATTTTTTGCCAGTTTAATTTTCACACTTTAAATCCTTCCGTCATTCGCCCATATAGAGAAGCACTACACAGGGGTTGAGGCGCTCCCTGATCTACATATGTGCATTTCAAGACATTTGAAGGCCAAGAAAAGGATAAGAAATATCTTTAAAACCATGTCAGAGACAGAAGATTATTTGTTAATAGGGGAAAGTGGGGTAAGATGAGCCATTCTTTACTTATGGGGTCCTCAAGATAAGAAATGAACATGTCTAAAGTATTTTCAGGATGTCATTTTAAATTAGAATTCATCTCTGACAAAGGGTTCAAAAATTGTGGCTTATTTAAAAAAATAATAATAATAAAAAAAAAAGCTCCTGTGGCTCACTTTACCCCAGTTTAGGGGTAAACTCTTAAACTCAGGATCAAAGCCTGAGTTGACAGAAAGCTGATGATCGGCATCGTGACCAAACAAAGCCTGGTTTGGTTTTGTCAACTCAAAACTAATCCTGTAACCCAGAGTTTGTTAAACTACCATCATGGTACAGGCCCCAGGACTATACGTTTTGTTTTTTGGTCCGGACCAAACAAGTGTTAACACCCTTAAAATCGCATGTTAAAAAGGCAATATTTCAAAAGTCATGTTGACAGTTTCTTGTATTTTGAGTTTTCAGCTTGTTCATGTGTGGTTTTTAATCACGATCAACTTACATTTTTCCACCCAAGTTCACATCTTTGTCAACCTGCTGAAAAGTTTGCATCCCTGGACAGTTAAGATGCTTTAGTCTTAAATACTTGATAGAAATGTACATCTTGCACAAAGAGAGATAAAAAAAAAATTTGTTTTATTTGAAGTTAGACTGCACAAACACAAGAGGATTCACACACTCCAACTGCCAGCGGTTCAGCTGGGCCTCTTCATGAAGACTACAACAAAATCAACATCACATTGCAGAAGAAGAAGAAATGAGTCATTGTAATCCATCGTGAACATTTGAGTAACTCAAGGCAAGCTCACAACATGACTTCTGGTTGGATTTTGCGGTTGCAGAGATTTCCAAGAGATTTCCTGTGGGGTTTTGCAGCCAAATCAGCACTATGAGCATCTGAGCCAGTCTCCAAGCGGTTACAGACATCATCATAATGTCCAACACATTTGAAAATATTACCACGATTTTAGTGTGTTCGATGCAACAAGGTGGAACTAATCCAGCCAATCAAATTGAAGATGGTAAACAATCTATAATACATTTATGCACAAAATTAGACTAAGTTGGCTGGTTCAGTTTGTGCGCCTCATCTGCATTGTGTTTGGTACACACTCTGCTACGACAAAATGACAAAAACCCTGCGGTTTACTGTGAGCGCCACAGGTAGTTTTGCAGTCCTGTAGTGTGAGCTTGCCTTTAAAGGGAAAGTTCATCCAAAAATTAAAATTAGCCCATAATTTACTCCCTCAAGTCATCCGAGGTGTATATGACATTCTTTTTTCATACGAATAAAATTAGTTATATTACAAAAGTCCAGGCTAATCCAAGCATTAGAATTGGATTCATAGTTGCTCTGTTTTTGAAGTCCATTATAAAGTGCATCTGTCCGTCATATAACTGCTCCAGCGGCTCTGGGGTGTTAATAAAGGCCTTCTGAAGCGAATCAACGCGTTTGTGTAAGAAAAATATACACATTTAAAACTTTATCAGGTTAACTTTCGTCTGACACATCTTGAGTTTCACCGTCAACATTCAACACTTTTCCACGGGTGGTCGGTCGAAAGTTTACTTGATAAAGTTAATGTGTATATTTTTCTTACACAAATGTGTTGATTCGCTTCAGAAGGCCTTTATTAACACCCCAGAGCAGTTATATGACAGACAGATGCACTTTTTATGGACTTCAAAAACAGAGCAACTATGAATCCACTTCTAATGCTTGGATTAGCCTGGACTTTTGTAATGTTCTTCTTTCAGATGAATAAAATCTGAGTTGTCATACACACCTAGGATGACTTGAGGGTGAGTAAATCATGGGCTAATTTTTCATTTTTGGGTGAACTATCCCTTTAATGTATATAAATTATGCACAACACACCTTTCCATCAAAGCAGGTCTCTGCACAGGGTGACACCGAGGGCATGCACACTTCAGTTGAACACATGAAGTAAATCTGTTTGCAGGGAGGAAACACAAGCGTCAGGTTACCTTCCCAAATTCATGATTATGATTCCCCTGTCGTCTAGTCGTTACCTCCTCGTTTATATATTTATTGGTGGACAAATCCATGAACTGAAAGGCTTTAATCTCAAAGCGACGCTGGTACCGATTCTGAGGCAGATGTTTCACATAAAGGATGGAGGTGCTGCCAGAGTCCAGAGGATTTGGGCATCTGCAGAAAAATAAACAATCGCTATCAAGGATTGATCATGATGGATAAAGAGACATCCGACATATGCATATTTAAAAGTTTTGCTTAAAGGGTTAGTTCACCCAAAAAAAAAAAAAAAAAAAGTAATTTGTTATTAATGACTTCCCCCTCATGCCGTCAGACCTCCGTTCATCTTCAGACACAAATGAAGATATTTTAGTGTAAATCTGATGGCTCTGAAAGGCCTCCATTGGCTCACTTTACACTCTCAAGACCCTTAAAAGACACTAAAGACGTCGATACAAAGTCCATCTCACTACAGTGGCTCTACAATAACTTTATGAAGACGAGAATAGTTTTTGTGCGGAAAAAAACCCCTAAATAACGACTTATAGTGATGACGATTTCAAAACACGGCCTCATGAAGCTTAGAAGCGTTATGAATCAGTGAGTCGAATCATGATTCAGATCGCGTGTCAAACCATAGATATACATAATAAAGGCTAGATGTCTCGTCCGCTGCTGGCCAATGGAGGTGGACGTCCACACCTGGCGGCCATCTTGTCTCAGTCAGCTCGCTCACTAACATGGTTTTAATGGTGCGTGTACTTTTTGAATAACCATAACTTGCTCAATTTTCTACCGATTTTCAAACTGTTTGGTTTGTTATAAACGTCAGAGATGTAGTTATGACAGCACACTTATGGATAATTCATAATTTGTTCAAGCATCCATAATTATAGCCACATTAATAAAGTTTGTAAGAAACCAAACCATTTGTAAATCCGTCAAGATTTCAGTGAGATGAGAGTATTTGTGTTCAGATCACTCGCCTTACAGAAAGCTTGCCTGAGACAAGATGGCCGCCGTGATGACGTTAGAGACTCCGCCGTAAGACATCTAGCCTTTATTATGGATATCTGTGTGTCAAACTGCTGAAATCACGTGACTTTGCCGATCCAAACCGCTGAAATAGCGTTATGAATCAGTAAGTCTTCGAAGCTTCATGATGCAGTGTTTTGAAATCAGTCATAACTATATAAGTCGTTATTTAGGTTTAGCACAAAATCTATTCTCGTCACTTCATAAAGTTATTGTAGAGCCACTGTAGTGAGATGGACTTTGTAACGACGTCTTTAAAGGGTCTTGAGAGTGTAAAGTGCATTGAGCCAATGGAGGCCTTTCAGAGCATCAGATTTACACTAAAATATCTTCATTTGTGTCTGAAGATGAACGGAGGTCTGACGGGTGTCCAACCACATGAGGGGAAGTCATTAATGACAGAATTTACATTTTTGGGTGAACTAACCCTTTAAGATCTTACCAGCCTCTGTAACTTATTTAACTGAAATTCAAGGAAGTTCACAGGTAAGCATTACGGAAGGTAACTAAATATAAAAATATAAGACAAAGAAGCTTCTATATGTGGCATTTTGAACAATTGTGCATCTACTGACAGACAACTAACAATGTAATATTTTAAACTTTGTAATAGTTTAACTTTCAAACTGGGCTCACAACCATACATTGTGTTTATCCATTTAAAAATTCGACATTGCAGATGTGCATTTGATTTCAAAATTAATTTTTAAATTCCATTTAAATTAAAAGTTGCAAATCTGCATCAATCATTTGCTTTCAATTTAAAATTCAGGTTCTCACCCCTCAAAAAGCAGAATCAGGGCACTGGTAGCGGAGCGTGGATAGGCCACACAGTAGTGAACTAGAAGTGTAGCTGCAGGTTGGGGAGAGCTCAGACGCAACTCCAGATATACAGGCTTCCCCAGAAGAACATGTAGGGGCAGATGACAGTGTGGATAGAAGTTGGTGAAAGTCGCATCTGCAAGGGAAAAGGGGGCAGAAGAGATCATCCGATTGCCATTCTGATCAACCAGAGAAACCAGTGTGACAACTAGAGAGATATTCACCCTCAGAAATCAAAAGCTGAACTCCAAACAGTCCTTCAGAGAGCAGGTATGGAGGAAGACTGGGACTCATTACCATATACCCTGCACTGGCCAGCACAGGTCTGGAGAGCCGAGGATCAGCCAAAACCTTCGGATAGCGGCATTCAACCATCAGTCTGGAGCACAGAGCAAAAGGAAAAATGAGAATAAAAGAATCTTTACATTGCCATTTTATTAAAGTCGGCATGAAACCATTGCAAGTGTTTTTATTCCCATTGTGACAAGTTGTGTGAAATAGCTCAAACGTTTCAGGGAGAGAAGAAAAGTAGGGCAGGACTTGATTTTGCTATTGCTGTGATCTCAGAGTGACAGGTTTATTTAAAAATTACCAAGGCATATGAAAAAGGTGCGCATTTAAGTTTCTAATAAATACTGCAATCCCACCCTTTGTGACTTTAAAACTACACCAACCATGTGACCAAGGTGAAAGAAAAAAAAAAAGAAAAGCTGAACAGGAAGGTTGTTTCAGAGACCGAGGAAGTTACCACATTTTGATGAAAGATTACAAAGGCTTGGAACCATGCATTAAAAGATCAGGGGCCGGATTCACGAAAATCTTAAGTTACGAAAATTCTTAAGATAAATTCTAAGAAGTTCGTAAGAATGTTCCTAAGTGCAATTCTTAAGAAGTTTTTATTTTCTTAAAGGTCCCATGGCATGGCATTTTTCTATTATTTTATAATGTTTCCTGAGCTGTACTTATATTGTTAGTATGACTTTTACATCATAAAATGTCATAATTTAGAAATAAAAGGCATTTTTTCTATACTGCTGTTTGCCCTGTGGCTTGAATGCCCTGCTTCAAGAGGCGTGTCTGCTGTGAGACTTCAGTAAAAACACCCACTGTTGTGATTGGCTGACATCTTTGCATTTTATATGAGCGGAGGGGGCGTGGTTTAACGAGGCACGAGCAGGCACGAGTCTGCCAGAGAGACGGATGGACCTGAGTTCACTTCACATCAGTTCTCAGCATGTCTGAACTGTTTTAGTTACAGCATATACTTCAGGTTATTAGTCTCTCTAGTCGGAGGGACTGTCACTCATGTCAGAAAGTTAGTAACTTTAGTAAATTATGGATCAGCGCTGACTGGAGACGCGAACCGTTTAGAATGATTCAGTCCGATTTGGTGAACTGATTCGGTTCACTAAAAAGAACTGGTTCAAAAGAAAGATCGTTCGCGAACCGGACATCACTAATGTATCAGAGACTGAGCTCAGCGATTGCTAACAAAGTTATTTATAGTAACTACTGAGTTATGAGAGCGCTGTCAGTCAGCGCGAGTTTATTGTGTCTGTATCTGAGAGTTCTGAATAAACAGTCACACCGAGTCCGTCTCTTCGTCATTATTCTACCAACTTTGTAACACATGCAAAGTACCATTACAGCTGTCGAGATGAACGAGTTAAAAGTGTTGATAATAGCATTATTTTTAAAATAAAATAAAAGCGTCAGTGACGCGCGTTGAGTACACAGCGCAAACAAAGACACAACAGCAGTAATCGAATGTAATCCAGTTTATTGTGGGGCTAGGCTGGCTAGCCCGGATATGCTCACCCTTACCCCCCTTCTGCTTAATCTCACGCCGCGTTTGGTGCCTCCGCTGTGGGCCAGATGCAGTACTGGGGGTCGGGGATGTTGAAGGCCGAGCTTCGGCGTATCTCTGCTGATATTGAGCAGAAACTCATGACTGTATGCACATTTTAGAACCGATAGACGCGACGAGGACGTACAAAAACACTGACTCACAAGATATAAAACACGAAAACACCATTCTGTCTGGAGAGAGAGAAGCCGCATTGTGTGCACGAATAAATAATTAGCTACACATCAGAAATCACTGATCACAGATCAGAAGGAACTGAAAAAAGACTTCTGTTTTCATTTGTACATCCAAACACTGAGAAACTGCCAGTTCACTCGTTCACAAGCAATGATGCAATGATCTCTCGACGAGCGTTTGCATGGGCGTGGCAGATTCTCTGGGCGGAGGAAAGGGAGGTAACCGCTCCTGCTTGGACGTCAAACCAGGAGACTTCAGGATTGGCTCGTCTGGCCTGTCATTTTCTCAAAGGCAGAGAAAGACAGCCAGAACTCGGTTTTACACCGATCAACATTTCTATCCACTTGGGGACAATATTCAGGCTAGGGGAACTCATATTAATGTTGAAAAACCTCATAAAATGAAAATTTCATGCCATGGGACCTTTAAGTAAAAAATTAAGAAAATATGAGGTTTTATTTTATTGAAAGGTATGACTGAAGACTCGCTGAATGAAAGTGTGCAGACTATTTTCGTCATCACTGGCTTGACGGGAGTTAATCACTCAATGTCATGTCAAATACGAGCGTGTTCATAGATGTATACGTAGATGCCTCATTAGCGCCTGTACGGATCAGTAGAATGAGGCATCTACGATCAATATATCTATGACCACACTCGTATTTGACCTCACTTAGTGGAAGTTATGGTGGAGCTCAGAGATGATCACGTTCGTCTGATAAGAGGTAAAATAACAGCATAAATACTGCTGGGTTTCTCTCAGAAACTGATGGTTTGGCTAGATAAGACCCTTATTCATCATCTGGTGTCGTTTAAAGCCCTTTGAAGCTGCATTGAAACTCATTTTGACCTTGAACCGTTTGGAGCCCATTGAAGTCCATTATATGGAGAAAAACCCTGGAGTGTTTATCAAAACTTCATATCTTTCTGCAGTCAAAAAGAAATTGACATCTTGGATGACATGGGTGTGAGTAAATTATCAGCAAAAGTTTATTTAAAAGATAACTAATCCTTTAAAACGACCCAATTGCTGGGTTAGTCCATTTTCAACCCAACTTGGGTTATTTTTAACCCAGCATTTTTTAGAGTGTAGACTTTTGGGCTGCTGCAGTCTTGCATTATTTAGGTATTTTTAATGTTTGTAAACTGTTTTCATGCATGCATGTTGGTCTTGTTGCAAAACAACTTGCCCTTCGGGGACAAACAAATAGAGAAAAGAAACAATTTGCAAAAACCTGATGGGATTATCTCTGGAGATCATGCCATACTTCAGGTTGCGAACTTTGATGACGGTCTGTACCTCAGCCAGGTAAATTGTCGTCTCGCCGATGACCTGATGGAAGAAAAAAATAATAATAAAATAAAAATATTCTTTCAATCCACCAGTTGAATCAATGTACAAGCCAGAGCCAGCAGAAGGGGCGTCTGAAGAAGTGAAAGGGACTAAATAAATAAAAACCTGCCGCTACTGAGCAAATACAGATGGCATATATATGGAAAATTAAGCTGATATTTTTGAAAATTCATTGGAGAGAGAAAAAAACAAGTCAAAATACTTACAAAAGAACGCGTTCCACACTCAGTGACAGAAAATTTGAAGATGGCGAAGTCTTTGTTGGCGATAACAGGTTTGCAACCAGTCTTCCCAGCAACAATGAAGCTCATCGGGTCCACAGGGACGTTTGCGAAATCGTTGTGAATTGCAAACACAAAATTCATATCAGCAGTGCATTCTGGGAAAACAAGGTTGAGACTAATGGAAACAGCACAGTCAAGTATTTATACAACACGTGTATTCTTAACCTCGTTCCAACGGTAATACACTTGGAGTAGTCTAAAGGAAACATGTGACCACATGCACAAGGTTAGAAATTTGCATTAGATGCTCCAACCATAACAGGTCCATAAAAGTGCATTCTGGAAACTTTCCTTTCGCTCTCAGCAAACAGTTAGTGAATGAGACCCGGTATCCATTCAAATGTAGTGGGTAATTTTGGGTTTAAAATCATAGACATCCATAATAAAGGCTAGATGTCTTACGGCGGAGTCTCTAACGTCATCACGGCGGCCATCTTGTCTCAGGCAAGCTTTCTGTAAGGCGAGTGATCTGAACACAAATACTCTTATCTCGCTGAAATCTTGACGGATTTACAAACGGTTTGGTTTCTTACAAACGTTATTAACGTGGCTATAATTCTGGATGCTTGAACAAATTATGAATAATTATTCATAAGTGTGCAGTGTCATAACTACATCTCTGACGTTTATAACAAACCAAACAGTTTGAAAATCGGTAGAAAATTGATCAAGTTATGGTTATTTAAAAAGCACACGCACCATTAAAACACAATGTTAGGAGTGAGCGAGCTGACTGAGACAAGATGGCTGCCAGGAGCAGACGTCCACCTCCATTGGCCAGCAGCGGACGAGACATCTAGCCTTATGTACATCTATGCTAGCAACCCTTCAGAGCATAAGCTTGTTCAGGTGTTTGATTAGGGTTGAAGCAAAACTATCCAGGACCGGAGTTCGCCACCCCTGATGTAGAGGAAACACTCAAACAATAACGCAGTCATACACACATACATATCTAAATGTTCAAATTAATTAAATCTTAAAACATTTAAGAGCACGTGATCTTTGCATAGCCTACGTGTTGTTTCAACATTACTTTGTGAATTTAGAAACGAAGGTTAATGATGAATCATGATTTGTTTGTGAAAATATTCGTACACACAAATCGGTGTGTACACACGGTTAGTGAATAAGACGCGGTATTCAATAAAGTGCAGTGTCATTTTTTTAGGTTTCTGCCATACTAGCTTAATGTACAAAAGCAACAAACCTTTGGTAGGTTGTGGCCAAGACTATGTACTACTTCAGTTAATTTACTCAAAGACAAATGATATTGATTTTAGCTAAAGACGTGCAAATCCTGGCACCATTGTTGACATTGTTACAGTATTAGTACACAAGAAAGAACACACCATCCATGGGATAGTAGCAGACCGAGGTGTCTGCATCAAAGCAGCATCCTCTGGTCAGGCACTCTTCTCGAGTTATACCCGACGTGCTACACGACACTTTCTGATCGTCATTGATGGTGCAGCCTTGAATTAAAACATGAAAAGCTGAGTTAATTTGAGGAAAGCAGCAGGACTTAATGCAAAGAAATGAAGTCAAAATCATTAACATTAAAGAGCAATCATAAGCAAGCGTCACATTCACCTCCTGGTTTGCTTTTCAGCAGTATCAAGGATGGTGGGTATAGGGAAGGCGATGATTGAGAAGGTTCTGTAAGGGGTAGTTTTGGACATGGTTGATCTGACTGCACATCCAGCGGTTGATCTGACTGCACATCCAGCGGTTGATCTGACTGCACATCCAGCGGTTGATCTGACTGCACATCCAGCGGTTGATCTGACTGCACATCCAGCGGTTGATCTGACTGCACATCCAGCGGTTGATCTGACTGCACATCCAGCGGTTTTAGGGAAGCAGTGAGACTTTGGTTTGCATGACAAGACAACATAGCGGCATCCAACTTTCCAGCTTCAGTCGGGTAGAGGACCCTCAGAGTATAACGGCCGTCCTAAAGACAGAACAATCATGAGAGAAAGCTGGGTGAAACTTAAGTTCGGCCTCTAAAATGAGTTGCAAATGCAAAGGATAGATCGGCCAAAAAGGAAAATTACCCCATGATTTACTCACCCTCAAGCCATCCCCATCTCATTCATTTAAATATAACTATCATGTGCACCTAGGATCAGTGTTTGGGCACGTTACTTTAAAAAAAGCAATTCGTTATAGTTACTTCTTACAAATAGTAACGGAGTTAGTAACTGACTTACATCATATTAAAAAAGTAATAGTTACTTTCCCTGGTAATTAGTTACTTTTTTTTCTTCAAATGTTCAAATATGTCAAATAACTTTGATGCCCCCAATATTAAATATGTTAAATTAATAAATTGGACACTTTGGTAAGTAGTAACTAGTAACTAACTAATTACTTTTTTTAAGTGTCCAATTTATTCATTTAACATTTAATATTGGGGGCATCGATGTTATTTGACATATTTGAAGAAAAAAAAGTAACTAATTACCAGGGAAAGTACTGTTACTTTTTTAATATGATGTAACCGTTACTAACTCAGTTACTATTTGTAAGTACTAGTAACTAACTAATTACTCTTTTAAAGTGTCCAATTTATTCATTTAACATATTTAATATTGGGGGCAACAAAGTTATGACATTTGAAGAAAAAAGTAACCGCAGTTACTTTCCCTGGTAATTAGTTATTTATAATGATGTAACTCGGTTACTTTTTTGTAAGAAGCAGTGTTGCCACAGTTACTTTGAAAAAGTAATCCGATTACTCGATTTTAAAAGTTACCAAGTTACTTTTAAAATCAAGTATTCTATAACGCTATAAAGTAACCAAGTTGGATTACAAGTTACTAGCATCACTAAAAAAAAAAAAAGTAATTTAGTTACTAGTTACTACTTACCAGTGATGCCAGTAACTTGTAATCCAACTTGGTTACTTCATAGCTTTATAGATTACTTGATTTTAAAAGTAACCAAGTTATTTTAAAAGGAGTAACCAGATTACTTTTTCAAATGTTCAAATTTGTCAAATAACTTTGATGCCCCCAATATTAAATATGTTAAATGAATTGGACACTTTAAAAAGTAATTAGTTATAGTTACTAGTTACTTCTTACCAGTGATGCCAGTAACGAGTTACTCTATTCTGACTCTTTCCACTAACGAGTAATCTAACGCGTTACCATTTCCAAATCAGTAATCAGATTAAAGTAACTTATCCAAGTCACCGCGAGTTACTATTTTAGTCATTCCTTAATAAAATATATAGGCTCTCTTGCATTTCGGGGAGAGTATTTATATTAAGTGAAGTCAAGAAAGACCGTTTTTATTAAAATGTTTTAAAGCATGTTGGGTTTTTTTTTTTTTCAGGAAATATTTTGTGTCAGGAGATACATTGTTGACATTACTGTTAAAAATGCACTTCCAATAAAGTGAGTTTTGGCAAAAACTGTTGTCATTTCTATGTTGAGGCGGCAGGGGTGTTATCGGCAACTGCTGAATGTAACTAATAAAGTAACGTAATCTAACTTAGTTACTTTAAATATTACTTGATTTTAAAAGTAACTAAGTTATTTTAAAGGAGTAATCAGTAATCAGATTATTTTTTCAAAGTAACTGTGGCAACACTGCTTCTTACAAATAGTAAGTGAGTTAGTAACTGAGTTACATCATTATAAAAGTAATGAATTACCAGGGAAAGTAACTGCTGTTACTTTTTTTTTCCTTCAAATGTTCAAATCTCAAATAACTTTGATGCCCCCAATATTAAATATGTTAAAATAATGTTGGACGCTTTAAAAAAGTAATTAGTAATAGTTACTTGTTACTTCTTACCAGTGATGGCAGTAACGTGTTACTCTAATCTGACTACTTTTTTCCAGTAACGAGTAATCTAACACATTCCAATTTCCAAACCAGTAACCAGATTAAAGTAATTTATCCAAGTCACTGGGAGTTACTATTTTAGTAATTTTTTTGCTTTCTTCTTGCATCTCGGGGAGAGTATTTATATTAAGTTAAGTCAAGAAAGATTTACATTTTTTATTCAAACCTTTTTTTTCAGGAAATATTTTTTTATTTCAACTTCAAATGTCAGGAGATACATTGTTGACGTTACTGTAAAAAATGCACTTCCAATAAAGTGAGTTTTGGCAAAACGGTTGTGATTTCTATGTTGAGGCGGCAGGGGTATTGTCGGCAGCTGCTGAATGTAACTAATAAAGTAACTTGTAATCTAACTTAGTTACTTTTAAAAATCACGTAATCTGTAAAGTAACTAAGTTACTTTTAAAGGAGTAGTCAGTAATCAGATTACTTTTTCAAAGTAACTATGGCAACACTGCTTCCAAATAGTAACTGAGTTACATTATAAAAGTAACTAATTACCAGGGAAAGTAACTACTGTGTTACTTTTTTTCAAATGTTCAAATATGTCAAATAACTTGGATGCCCCAATATTAAATATGTTAAATGAATTGGACACTAAATAGAATAAATTATTATTATAAAACATTGTACATTAATGTACACCGTTGTAATGTTGCTGTGGGACAATGTGAGAAATCTAATTCAATACATTATTGTAAATATTATCAGTAGGCCTACTATATAGTGTAAATATTATCAGTACTATACTACGCCTTTGGTAGTGGAGCTCAGTCTATATTAGGGGACAGAAAGCTGTCAGACTTCATAAAAAAAAGAATATTAATTTGTATTCTGAAGATGAGCGAAGGTCTTCCGGGTTTGGAACAATATGCGGGTGACAGAAATTTCATTTTTGGGTGAACTGGCCCTTTAAGATTCAGAGTAGCTCAGAGGAGAAAGGTTTGGGGGGGGGGGGGGATAAGGGCTTGGACATCAAATGAAGAGCATTTGTTCTAGAGGTGCATAAAAGACATTACATTTTGCTATAACTTTCTCTTTTGAATATACATTCATGGTCCTGTTTGAATGGGTCAGAGTTAAATAGTTTGTTCACCCGTTTTGTAAGTTTTAATCCAAAGCCACTCATTTGTAACTCACTTTAGACAAAGAGCATCTTCCAATAATGCAAACAGGCCTAAATGTAATTCTTCTGTGGAACACATTATGGCAGTCAATAGGGTTCAAACTACATCGACTTTACTGCGCGCAAAATAAATAAAAACAAACACCAATCACATCTCAAAAAGTCTTGTGTTTCACAGAATTCACTCTAAAAGATGCTGGGTTAAAAATAACCCAAGTTGGGTTGGAAATGGACCAACCCTGCAATTGGGTTGTGTTAACCCAGCAGTTGGGTTAAATGTTTGCTTAAAACAACCCAATTGCTGGGTTAGTCCATTTTTAACCTAGCATTTTTTAGACTGAAGAGAGAAACGCGTGCAGGTTGGGAACATCAAGAGTGAGTAAATAACTACTCCTTTAAAAGCTGACTTGAAGTTAACTTCAAGAGCAGAAATGTTTCCATAACTTCAATACCTTCAAGGTGACATGACAGCCAGTGTAGTCAACAAGCAAAACATTATGGCCATGGCCTTGTGTCAGAGAGTATCCACAGGTCTCTGGGGCTTCAAGCACAGATTCACTTACTCCAAAACCTGGAAATATTTAAGCAAACATTGAAAATGTCAGTTAAGATCACATGTATGAAAAACAAAACAATTGATATACTAACACTTACCCAAAATCTTCACCTGACTGAGAGAACCAGAGGGCAAAGTCACTTTCATAGTGTTATTATTACAGAAAACGGCCACCTCTGATTTCATGTCATGTCCTCTGTCTTGAGCCAGCACTTCACCATCAGAAGAATCATAATCTACTCCAGAAAAACGATCTAAAGTGGAGATCGGCTCATGTGCTAGAACCGAACCGATACAGCACACAAACAAAACGATCGCTTTCACTCCCTGCCAAGCCATGTGTGCAAACGCAGCAAAAGATAGAACGACTAGTGCTGCAAAAACACATCTTTAAAGTGTTAGGCTCCTTCATTCATAACACCTGTCTCCAGCAGTTTGAGTATAATTAGCTCACCTTGAATATTAATTAGGTCACGTGACGCTTTATCGCGTCCGCGTCTAGTTGGACGCTTGAATATTTTGAATCCATTTGCGCGTCCACATTCACGCGCGTATAAATCGAGCGTTTGAAGCAAAATATGTCATAAAACACCACTCTGCCTCTTTTCATTTTCATTAAAAATATATATTAAACATTAATAGCCATACAAATGTGGTCCAGGAAAAGCCTACATTATCTTCACTGCATGTGTATTTAAATATCCTTAAAAAAATAGTTATGAAACTTCTCTTTGCCCTCAGTCAAAACCATTTGGCAGACATTAAATGCATATATGGCTGCTACAACTACCCCATAAAGAAATTAAATCAAGCAATCAATCAAGTCATTTACATTTACAATGTTATAAATATATATGTAAGTTTTTCAATAAGTATGTTTGTCATGGACCCAGCTGGAGGTTATTTTGTTTTTCCTAAAATAACCACTAGAGGGAGTCAAGATACATTTTCACTGTTGCTATGCACTGCGTTTGACAAAGGGGATAAACAAATCTCCTTGGGGAAGCTGACACCATCTACGTATCTGAAGAGAAGAGGATTATAATAATTTATAGAATTTTATAAGGCTATAATTTTCAGATATTAGTGTTTAAGAGAATATTGTTCTGCAAGATATCACAGTGATGTATGATAGATGAATAGTGAAGTCTGTAGTTTGAGAGGATATGTTATTTATAAGGAATATTATATATTTTTTTTTAAAGTCATAGCTTGTGGGGTAAAACCCCCTTCTGAGGGCATAGTTTCTCTCTATCATAATTACTATAATAACATATTTCTGTCTATCAAATCCTGTTTTACACTTAATGCAGAATAACTAGGTGATAAAATCAAAATAGTTTAACAAAATAAAAACAATTATATAAATGTTAAAATGGCTGTGAATGGCTAATGAATTACTGTTTATTTATGTATTTATTTATTACAACATATTTGTTTGCATGGCTTAGTTATATGTATAAATATAAATGTTAAAATGGCTGTGAATGGCTAATGAATTAATGTTTATTTATTTATTGATTGATTTATTTGTTTGTTTATTTATTACAATATATTTGTTTGCATGACTTAGTTATATGTATACATTTAAATGTTAAACATGTGGATATGTTGGACATTCCTCAAATAAATATTAATATATATATGCCTGATACATTACTTGCCTTTTACTTTTAGAGATTAAAAACTAGTCTGTTCATTTAGCTGTCTATGAAGCAAACTGGTTGGTAAGAAAGGGGTCATTTTACCCCACCTTGGGGCAAAACGCCCCCTTTGTACAAAAATATTTTCAGTCAAAATACTAATTAATTATGAAGGCTGAGCAATTTTAATATTTGGTGAATAACTCCTGCCATAGTCACTCAAAACCGGGATGGCAATTCTAGTCACATTTATGTTTTGTTTCACTGTAATGTCATATTTTCCTTAAGGGGGCGTTTCCCCCACTCCACCTATGTATTAATATGAAGTGTTTCATTAAACTATTTGTTGTCATTTCATATTTAAAATGGTTATGTATATTTGATTGAGCTTCCACCAGAGCTGCTCAGACAGATTCTTCTAGATGTGGTGAAGGAGATGGAGCCTTTCTCACTCGGTCAATGTGCAGAAAGTTTAACCACATGGTCAGCCATCAAAGTTTTGGAAGAAAAGCTCTCTTTGCCCGGCTGGACAGTGTGTGTATTTATTACTTTTATTGTCTCTACAAAAACACCACTGAATACTGGAGACTGGCGATGGAAAGAAGGGGCTCGTGATGGGATCTGTTCCATGGACTGCTACAGCATTAATTCATCAATGTGAAAGAAAGAAATGAAAGAGAAATGAAATGGAAACCTAAATAAATGTTTTAGTGGATAAAGCTGTGTCTGTCTCTTTCTAAACAATTTGTATCTCTTTTTTTTGTGTGACTTTTATCAACAGTTTATCAATATTTGTCTCAGGCAAAACATCGTTTTTAGGGTAACATTAACTATGAGCAATACATTTTATACAGTGTTTATTCATCTATTTAGTATTGAGTAATAAAAATACAGCTGATCATGTTCACAGTAAATCATTTTGATTTGAATGTGTATTAGTAAATATTGAAATTAACAAATAATAAATGCTGCAGCAGAACTGTTTATTATTAGTTTGTGTTAACTAATGTGTGTTCACAATAGAAATGCTAATGTCCAACTGATGAACAGCTAGTGTGACTAACAGTGTTGAGGGACATTTGTATCCTTAAAATAATTATTGCTCTATGTTTTTGATGGTTGATAAACTTAGACAGTGGTTCTCAAAGTGTGGTACAGTTAGGGGTTAGGGTTAGGACAATATATTAGTTGTAACGTGCATTTTGTAACGCGCATGTAACGCGTTTTAACCCACACATGCCAGAATGACGAAACTCAGTGCATTTAGTTATTTAGAGAAAAAATAGCGCCAAAATTAAAAAATCTCTGGAAGATATTACTGAACATGTTTTTAACCAGAGCAAAAGTAAATTTCTGACTTAAGTTTAGTTTTCATCTCTGTTTTTTGTGTTTATTTAAAATAAGACAAATCCGATATTATTTTAATCTTCTATCTGTTATTTATCAGTTGATATAGTTCTTTAATGCTGATCTAACAGCAGAAGACACAGATGGTGTGTGTGTTAACACTGCGTTACAATCAGCCCCTATTAGAAATATGCCATTATATTCTATACTTTTATGAATTCTTGAGAAACCACGAGAAAAGGGTGAATAATGACTGAGAGTTAATGTTCAGATATTAATAATCATAATTATGTTTTGAACTGTGCTGTATAGCTGTATTTAGCGATGTGTTTGTAGTCAAACTCAAAAATACTTATATTTTTAATGATTAAAAAATGCCATTATTTTATTTTAAAAAGTGAATAATTGTATTTTTTTGACAAAATATTTTAGTTTGTCTTGTATATTTGTTTGATTATATCAGGTATCATTTTAAGCTGTCATTTGGTCATGTTATAATGTACTCCACCTATGGGGCATGTTGTCACATTTCACTTCCATTCTTTCGGGGTAAATCAAGAAAAAAGTATACACTGTATTAATGAAACAAAACCACATAATTGTACTAGACATGTGTGAAATTAATGTGGGAAACAATAAATCCTCTGAACCCCAAGTGGATTTACACAAACTGAGTAAATGGATTTACCCTGCTCTCCCCTACAGTTTAATTGAATCTTTATTTGAGTAAAGTTTAATGTACAGTTTTAATTTAACTTTTCAACACATTTAAATGTAATCATTGTTTTATTATGTTATTTACCTGTATGTCGATACCTCACTTCACAGGACGTAGCAGAGTTTAACATATGCATTTGAATATTCATAGTTATTATGCAAACTAGAGTGTTTATGAATGGTTATGGCAATAACTGTTACATTCGTATATTATATTTTTATGAATATGTAAACAAATTAAAAGTGTTGAGAAGCAGCTGAGGGCTGTCATTTTTTAATATTTTACTTTATTTCCCTCAGGAATATTATATGCAGCAGAATAGCCTACATTTATACATATTTAACCAAATCAAAATGTATTTTCATATTGAATGACAGGTGCAGCGTCAAATCTGTTTTTCATTGAGAGCATTATTTATGTTAAAATAGAGACAATGCCTTTATTAAATTTTTGGAGGTAGATTAGTGCCCTCTGGTGGGAGTAAAAGGAGAAAAACTGATGTAATGCCATGGTGTGTATACTCTACACCGATCAGGCATAACATTATGACTATAACGTTGTGTCGGTCCCCCGTCGAGGCATGGACTCCTCTAGACCCCTGAAGGTGTGCTGTGGTATCTGACACCAAGATGTTAGCAGCAGATCCTTTAAGTCCTGTAAGTTGCGAGGCAGGACCTCCATGGATCGGACTTGTGTGTTCAGCACATCCCACAGATGCCCGATTGGATTGAGATCTGGGGGATTTGGAGATTCAGATGTGGGCCGGATCTGGTGTGTGTTGAATCCACATGTTTCCAGATGTGGGCCGACACTGTGATGCTGTCAATGTTTTAGAGTGTTACCTCTTCCTTCCTAAACTTTTTTTGTAGTTGATTTGTAGATTGTACACAACACACACACAAAAAAATCTGTGTTTTTGTCTATTTCCCATTTGTTTCCTAGGCCGGTCCTATGCCATTTTTGACCGCGAACAACACAAGTGTTACAATTTTTTTTTTTTACAATCATTCAAAGTCTTGGTATAGTTTTTGTGGTCACACAGCAGAGTTCTGTACCGTTCCGATGAAATGGCGATTTTTAACATTTCAAAACTTTTATTTTTCAATCTAAAATGATCAAACAATGACCACAAATAAGGGATCTTTATTGGCATTGATGGTTCCATGAAGAACCTTAAACATCCATGGAACCTTTTTATTGGACAAAAGATTATTAACAGAGGAAAATATTAACAAATTTACAAAAAAGGTTCTTTTGGAGGTTAAATAGCCCTGTAAATTGTGTAATTTTGTAAAGTGTAATAGTCCTGGATGAGGAGAAATGATAATTCTGCAGTATACAGCGGCCAAATAATTACATAGCCAATATATTCATTTTTAAGTATGTAAATGATATATCTTTTTTTTTATTTACTTCTCAACTATACATTTATGCTGTGTTTTGGGGGATATGAAGTACTTTTTTTTTTTACCTTATAATTACTCAACTACACTATTATCGTGCATAGGAAATATTTTTTTTTTTTTAATGAAAAGAAAACACTTTAATGATGATCTAAATGAAATATGAGTTTGTGGATATTGATCTAGATGTTAGAGGCAGAATTACAGTTTTAGAAATAAAGTGTTTTGACCATATATATCCAGCAGAGGGAGAGAGAGATCCATTCAACTGCTGTGATTATATACAGTATATATACATTTTAAAATACATATATCATTTTTGGTTGTTGTTTATGGCCTTTTGAAGTGTCTTGTTTTTGCACAAATGCTGCAAAAGTTGATTGAAATGACATATTATTTATTTAAATAATCCAAATGAATAAAATAATTATGTTTAGAATAAAAAAATAATTAAAAAAAGGAAATAAAACCAACAAAAAAAGCAGATATGACCAGGAGTGAAGAGACACCTGTGTGTGTGTGTGTGTGTGTGTGTGTGTGTGTGTGTGTGTGTGTGTGTGTGTGTGTGTGTGTGTGTGTGTGTGTGTGTGTGTGTGTGTGTGTGTGTGTGTGTGTGTGTGTGTGTGTGTGTGTGTGTGTGTGTGTGTGTGTGTGTGTGTGTGTGTGTGTGTGTGTGTGTGTGTGTGTGATCAGTCGTCGTGCTCTAGTACCACGCTTTCATTTATGTGTGTAAATTGTCATATTCATGCTGGATTTGTTGATTTTTTTAAATGAATGAAATAAAATGAAATCTATAAATGAGCCCAAACACCTAAAGTGTGACTACTCAGTGTGTGTTTAGACATATAATGTAACAAAAGCCACACAATCACAGTATTTTTTTTTTTAACTAAGGAAAGCTCAAATTGAGTCCCATATGAAAAAATACTATAGTATATTATAGTAAAATTACTCTAGTAAATACTATAGTGTTTTTGAACCGTAGTAAATAATACAGTAAATTAACAAAGTGTAGTAAATACTTTAATATACAACAATATACTACAATTTACTGAAGTATCTTTACTATATGGTTCAAAAACACTATAGTATTAACTAGAGTAATTTTACTGTAATTTTACTATAATATTCTATAGTATTTTTTCATGTGGGTCATATTGACCCGACTAGGGTTATGGGGAGTTGTAAAGGCTTACAATATCAGTTTAATAGAAATCATTAGACAATGCCTTTCCTTTCAATATATGTTCAATGTAAATGTTGCATTTAGATGTGTTGAGTTATGAAATGTATTTCCAATAGCTTTGCCTATGCAGAAACACAAGTGTGTAAATGTGTAAGAAAACACCTCTAATAGCCTCATATTCAAACATTATATCCTTCTAAAACATATGCGACCTCATAACGTGAAATAAAGTTATTAGGCTACTTGTCATGTTTTATTAGTTTCTGTTGGTTGAGAGAATAATGTCTCGAGGTGTTGAAGCAGCAGGTATAATAACACTTTCTTTGTGACAGTCAGAGATACAATCAAGATTATTCAATAATCAAACTCATATTTAATGTGTTACTGGGTCATGATGAGTGTTTAAGTAAATTCAGATACAACATTATTCTTTATTAGGACAAAAGAAAAACAGTGCAAACACATCTGTTGACGAGGTGTATGGAGGGATATCGATAATTATCTGAAATATTACGGTCAGATTATTGTCTGGCCCTACAGTCAAAACATAAAAACAATGTAGATAATAAAATAATATCGCTATATATATGTGTATGTATCTATATACATTTTCTGGCCACACGGTTTCTATGCTTCAATTCCTTGTGATGACTTTGCTATTATTGTAAAATAATGTGAATAGTGTCCCAATAATAAGAATTATAATAATAACGAATGAGCAGGAGTATCCAAACTTTTGACTGACAGATCAGCGCGAGACACTATCGAGCCTATCGATCAATAAAATCCTTCAATATTTCATTTCCAACATTTAAAAGATGTAACACTACATTATTGTGTGAAATAATACTTATTTTCATCGCAAAGAGATATATATTCCAGCTCCAGCACACTGAGGCAGAGCGCTCATCCAATCGGCAGGACGCGGTTGCTGGAAGGCCAGCTCTGATTGGTTTAGAGTGCTGTCTGTCACGCGAGCGGACCAATGAGGAGCGTCTGCTGTCCCCGTTCACCCCTGCGTTGACGTGCGCGTCACGTGATGTTTTCGCTGGGCTGTAGTGATGTGTAGCCACCATGAGTGAAGCGGGCAAATAAAGATTTATAATGGCAGCGAGCGATGATGGAGGCTCCGCGAAGATGCAACGTTTCGTCGTGCTGATCAATCACCGGGGCGATACATCGGGAAGCAGCAGCACGGATTACTCGAACGTGTAATTGTATCTGAGCTAGCCAACAAAATGGGCCGTGCATCGGCGTAAAGCGGAGGTAAAGTGACCTTTCATCGCATTGTCCCATGGAAGATCGGCCGCGTTTACCGAATCACGGCGTCATGTTGACACTGGAGGCACAACCGCGTCGCGCTGTCACGAAAACGACCGCGAGTAACGGCGACATCTCTTGTGCTGCCGGGGAGCCACCATCCTCCTCATCCTCCACCTCCTCCACCTCAATCAATAACAGCGGCTCCCGTTTGCCCATGCACTTAACGGCCTCCTCTCATTCTCAGAGGAGGTACCATCCGCCTTACCACTTTAAAGTGCATCATCTGTTCCCAGATGAGAGCCCTCAGGACGCTGTATTGAGGAAAAACCTGCCCCCCCTCCAGTATAAGGTCCACGATTCTGCCTTTTGCCGTGTGTTAAGCGCTGACACCACCGCCGCTGCCCTGGCCGCGGCCGCCGTTTGCTCCGGTGGTGTGGACCGCGATATATGGAAATGCGGATATCTCCGAAAACAGAAACACGGCCATAAGAGGTTCTTTGTGCTGAGGGGGGCCAGCAATCTGGGCCCCAGTCGGTTGGAGTACTACGATAGCGAGAAGAAATTCCGAAACGCCCTAAAAGCTGCTTCCTCCGGGGTCGCGTGCCCCGCCAAGAGGGTGATTTATCTATCCCAGTGTTTCACGGTCAACAAGAGGGCGGATGCCAAGAACAAATACCTCATTGCCCTTTATACGAAAGACGAGTACTTTGCGGTGGTCGCCGAAAGCGAGCAGGAGCAAGAGGAGTGGTACTTATCCCTCACCGAACTTATGACGGAGGGGAAAAAGCTGGACAACGACGAGCTTGACGACGGCTATGGGACGATTTCGCCGGGAACGATATTCAAGGAGGTGTGGCAGGTCAACGTCAAACCTAAAGGCTTAGGTCAGACTAGGAATTTAATGGGGGTGTACCGTCTGTGCCTTTCCGCCAAGACTATCCACCTGGTGAAGCTGAACTCGGAGACGCCCGCCGTCAACCTGCCGCTGATGAACATTCGCCGCTGCGGCCACTCCGAGAGCTTCTTCTTTATCGAGGTGGGCCGCTCGTCTTCCATCGGGCCGGGCGAGATATGGGTGCAAGTCGAGGATTCGGTGGTGGCGCAGAACATGCATGAAACCATCCTGGACACTATGAAGGCTCTGAAGGCCTTTCCTGACTTTAGGCCGCGGAGTAAAAGCCAGTCCTCCGGTACGAACCCCATGGCGTTTATAACTACGCGCCGGCATCTTGGCAACCTTCCCCCAAGCCAAACCGGGCTTCAACGCCCGTCCAGAACCGATTCCGTCACGGGCACGCCGCCGACGGGGAAGACCCGAGGGCGAGGTCAACGCTACCGGACGTCCAGCGAGGGCGAAGGGACTCAAGAGCGCCCCTTGAGCTCAGGCACGGGCAGCCTGGTACACCTCAACACCCCTATTCTCAGCGTAGGCCGAGAAGAAAGCGGACATGCCTCACCTAGTTCGACCCATCACACCCGTTCCGCTTCACTTCCTGTGTCTCACTTCCTGTCCGCCACCAGCCCCATCAGCGTATCCAGTAGTAGCGGGCACGGCTCGGCCTCCGACACACACACCCGCCCCTCCAGCTCCTCCATTTGTGGCTCCCCGAGCGATGGCGGATTCAACTCCTCCGACGAGTTCTGCCCGAGCCCCTGTGACTTCAGGTACTTTCACGCAAGTTGTACCACGCCCGAATCCCACGGGAGCACCCCGCCGATCCGGGAGGACTCCCGGCTGACTGAATACATGACCATGGATTGGCATCGAGATGGAGCGAGGACTTTCGAGGAGGAGAGCGGTTACATGGAGAGGACTTTCCTCAAGCTAGCGCACTCGTCCTCCAAGCCGAAGCTGGGCGGCGGGTTGAGTATCACGCAGCAGAAAGCGACGCAAACCTCTTTGGATGAATCGAGCCCGGTGGAGTCGAAGCGGCTCCAGGTTTGCTCCTGCATGCTGAAGTCGGCCTATAAGGAGTTGCATCACCCAAACAAGCCTCCCTTGCTCAGCTCCGAAAAGAAACTCCCAAAAGATGATGGCTACACCCCCATGATTTACAGCATTGCTCCCACTAATGCGGATTACACCCCTATGCATCCCAAAGCAAACCCTTACATGATGATGCTCCCGGGCGAGCAGGCGGAGTACGACGACTACATGGACATGTCCCAACTTACCGTGGCCGAAGGCTTTTCCCAGGCCTCGCCCGAAGGCCCAAAGACCTCGTACTTCTCTCTCCCGCGCTCCTACAAAGCCCCGTCGCGAGACAAACACGAAAAGATGGAGTACATTCCCATGTCCCCACCTGAGCCGCTAAGCCCGCCTAGTCCTGGAGAGTACATTCACATGGACTTCCAGTCCCGTCCTGATCCCGCCGCGGACTCGCCCTCCACTCCTCCGCCTTCGCAGCCGTGCTACCGGCTGTGCTGCTCCTCACCGGATCACGACTACTTGGGCCTGAACATGGACAGCCTCCTAAAGGACCGTCCTCCTCGCCACTCTCTTGTTGCTCCGTGGAATCCCCCCAACTACGCCCGTCCCCAAGGGTGCTCCTACGGGCAGGCATCGAGCAATTTGGAGACGCACGGAGATGCCCCGTTGAGAACGGCGTTCGTCCACACGGAGCCCAAGGTCATCAGGGCGGACCCGCAGGGAAGGAGGCGACACAGTTCGGAGACTTTCATCCCCTCGCCTAGCGGTTGCGGAATCAGGCCCTCAGCCAATCAGAATCTCGCCGACGCTAGCAAATGGCAAAACGGCGCGTGGTCGCACCCGGACTCTGCTAGCGGGACGACTCTGAACACCTCATCCAGCTACCTCAACTACATCGCTCTGGACCTGAGAGAAGTGCCCAGAGTCGCCCCCCCTCCACACACAGCTCAAGGCAACCTCCAAGAGAGCGATGCCTACGCTGGTATAGACTTCTCCGTTTCGGGAGGACGTGCCACTGCCTCAAAAGGTTGGTTGCATCTCTGTCTCCCGTTATGCTACAAGATAAGTGACCGCGAGTAAAGTCTGCATGCTGCGTCGACATTGTCCTGTGTTGTTTAGTAGCAGTTTTCCTAATCAAACAAGTCTTTCCTGCAGTCCTGAGAAGAGACGATGGAGCCGAATGGTCATTTCATCTTTCACAGACTTTCTTTTTTTTCCTTTATTGATTGAACTGATTTGAGTTTTGCACTTTGAATAGCACTGGGTAACTTGTGAACACAATGTGCAAGTATGATATTAAAGGAATCCACTTGCATGCTTGCATAAAATACACAGTCCAGTAAAACTTCCAACAAGATGACTGGTCTATCAAAGATGCATCCCTGATTTTCTTGCACACATCATTCCATTAAGACATTTGCAGGTGACATTGCCATATACAAGTAAGCTGAAGTTGACCATTTAAAATGTATAAAAGCTTTGATGAGGCTTGCACTCACACGTATTACATTAACCCATCTGGGGTACTTCGGGTCAAAAATGACTTGAAGCGTTTTATACATTTAAAAAAAAAAATCGTAGCTTCATCGGAATTGTCCGAAACTTGGTGACTTTATTGGTACTTGGTATATGAACACCCCCAAAAAATTGGGGACAGGATTTGAAAAGTCTAAGTGGTTGTAAAAAAAATAGTCAGGACCTTCGGGAAATTGGCAAAACTATGAAAATACAGAGTTTTTTTGTGCATACAATCTACAAATCAACCAGGATGCAGAAAAAAAGGACTCAACAGTGAAGGGGTGAATCTCTAAAACATCAAGAGTGCAAAACAGACAAAAAAACTCACACACACAAACACTAAAACACAATTAGCTTTTAGAATGGCACGCATTCATTTGTGTGTGCGTGTGTTTTTGTGTGTATAAGTGTGTGTGTGTGTGTGTGTGAGTTTTTTTGTCTGTTTTGCACTCTTGATGTTTTAGAGATCTTCACTGTTGAGTCTTTTTTCTGCATCCTGGCTGATTTCTAGATTGTATGCACAAAAAAACTCTGTATTTTCATGTTTTTGCCAATTTCTCATTCATTTCCTATAGGGGTCATTTTTGACCTGAAGGTCCTGAGTGTGACTATTTTTTTTTCACGACCACTTAGACTTTTCAAATCCTGTCCCCAATTTTTTGGGGTGTTCATATACCAAGTACCAATAAAGTCACCAAGTTTTGGACCATTCCGATGAAGCTACGATTTTATTCTTTAATAAAACGCAAGATCCACTATAGTTGTAAAAATGTGCTATTGCGTGATAAAAATGCTCAATGTGTCCACCGAATGGCACGATTTCATTAAAAAAATTGCTTTCATGAGGCCTAGGCTTGACTCTAAATTGAAATGCAGCTTTAATAGAAAAAATGTAAAAAAAAAATATATATAAACATTTTTTTATTATATTCAATGGGAAAAAATGGGTCATAATTATTGCATAAATATTAATTATAAATAATAAAATTATCTCAAAACACCCAAACAGAAAAGAAAAAATATTATTGAACAAAAATATATTTCATTGATTTTACTCAAATCTTTTTTGATCTTAATCCCGCCCTCCTGAGTGTGACCCATAAATGAAGAACCCCAGAGGGTTAATAAACAACAACACAAGAGATTCCACACCACTATAAGCAAAGCATTAAAGGGATAGTTCACCCAAAAAAATGACCATCATTTACTCCCCAAACTTTGTCCTCTGTTGAGCATAAAAGACAGTTGGACGATAGCCATTGACTTCCAAAAAGTACCATCTTTTGTGTTCAACAGAAGAAAGATAACAGAATGGTCATTTTTGGATGAACTATCCCTTTAAACGTCATTCATAAGAGATGAGTATTTATAGGCAAAAAACATTAAAAGGTTTTGCTCTTACATTTATTCTGGAAGCGAAATAAAAAAAGTTGTCTAAGCATCATCATCATTATCCCGATTTCCAATTTATGATAATATTTTTTCACATCTGTCAACCCTAATGGGGTCCAAATATATCTTTGGTCTGTTCTTTCCCAAACGGCAATGTAGTGTTTGAATCTTGACCACTTTAGTTTTCATACTAAGGTAGTAAACCCAGTATATGAATGAGCTCTAGCTCATAAAGATCCAATTTCCCATGAGCTCTGCTAACACATCTCTCTCCTCCCGCCTGCAGATTGAGAGAGTCATGCCGGTTCCCGAAGGAGAATCAGGACATGGAGGATCCACGACCTCTGGAACGCCGGAGAGGAACGCCGCCGCCGCCGCCTCCTCGTCCTCCAACAACAAAGACTGAGAAACTGCACAACCTCTTACGCTCTGTATCTCCCACATAACTGCCTCAACAACCGGTTTCATTTGTCTGTTTCTGTCCGAATGACACGGTTTGTTTTTCCCTGTCTTGTTTACTAGAGCTGAGTCAGAACTGTGAGCTTCAGATATCTAGCACTTCTATTTTTGTGTGTGTGTGTGTGTGTGTGTGTGTGTGTGTGTGTGTGTGTGTGTGTGTGTGTGTGTGTGTGTGTGTGTGTGTGTGTGTGTGTGTGCGAAACGAATCGCATCAGCTCTTTTGGGTTACAGGTCCATGTTTCTCCACGCGAGATCCGTGTAAATAGGAGAAGCTTGTATAGCGAATCTCGTTTTGTACGACGAGCCGTGTGTCGCCCGCACTTAGTTCTACTGATTTCGAGTGTTTTTTCGTTTTTTTTCAGGGGTCCGGTTCGGATGACGAAACCACCGAGAGGTGCATGAAAACGCCGCGAGAAAACGAATTAGGTGTACGAAGACGCTTTCCCGGTCGCGCACTTTTTAGACGTGAGTTGCTACCTCCTGAAAACGCTCACGAAATGATCCTCGTGTTAGTGATGCAAAACACTGTTTCTCCACGACCGCCGCGGCTTCTCCGTCCTCGTTTCGAATGCAATGCATTGTTTACATAAGATTGCGGGTGTTTTCAGGCCTCGACGACGCCACTTTTGTATTCGCATTTCACTACTAGTCTTACAAACTGCCCCGACGTCGTGGTGCCACTTCGCATTCCCCGCGTTTGTTTTATTTATTGGTTATTTATTCCGCGTTTGACGGTTGGTTCGGTGCGTTGCTGAGAGGGCGAGTTCAGTGTGTATATACAAGTTCAGACGACCTCTCATCTCTCGGGCCTTGAGTTCTTTGTTCGCTTGTACCTGGAAGCTTTATATGAAGAGATTTTGGGTTGTGGTTGAAAGCTGTGTAGTAAGATGTGTAAGCTTTACAGTAGTAGTCCAGATTATGTTGGGACGAAATCATGCGTCGTGACTTTTTTCCCATTGGTTGGGGTTGCGCTCTTTTTTTTGACTAGCTATCGTGTCATGATATTGCGTTGCTTTAATGTAAGTAAAATGTGAAATGATAAAACCAGTAGTACCGTTTCTTGGGGGTTTTGCTACACAATAACTACCGTGACAGCCTGGGAAAATAATCAAACGTGTGTTTTTTTTTTATACTTGGGGCTCTACTGAGGTTATATTTTGGGGATTCTGATGTTGTGTCGAGTTGTTTGCCTTTTACAATGACTGAAAGGAAGAGATGGACAAAAAAAAGAAAAGAGAAGCGTTTGAGCTGTTCATATGGTCAGTACTCACTTATTAAGCTTGTGATCGGGTCGAAACATGTTGATAATAATAGCAGACCGTTATCAGCGCCGTCTTCCTTTTGTAAATATTGTAATTTTTGATATCCCTTCTCTAGTCGACATGCTACACGGCACCTCGTTTGGTTTCAAGGATGAGGGTGTTTGAGTTTTTTTTTTTTTGGTCACTTCTACATTTTTATATTTTGTTTTTTGTGTATATTTATTAGATTGTTTTTTGCTTGTAATAGAGCTATTGCAATAAAAAAAAGTGCCAAGGTATCTCTGACTGAGTCATGTGATTGTGATTTCTCATGTCTGGTAATGATGATGCAAGATCGCTGTGGACATGTTAAGACCCCCGTTTTACACTTCTTATCTTGAGAAGGGCTGACCTCTACTGGACAAAAACAGGAGATTAGCAACAATTATCTCTAAAAGCCAAATTACAGCAGGTAAACATGACTTTAGAAAGACGGCAGCATCATTATTGTATTTCCACACAGAGATTGGTAGATCTATTAGTGAAATCTGTTGACTTTATCAATCTGTGTTGCATTATAATCCAACGGCGACCGCTCAAAAATGGGAAATAAGCACTTCTTGTGTCATTTTCCCCAAGTTTGACTGCCTGTAACTCAAGAAGTATTAAAGATATCTCAATATCCTTTTAGATTCTGGTTCTTAACACACTTTTCTTGTGGTTTCTCCATTTTAAAGGCCCTCGATGGTCCAATCCCAGAGATATTGAGATCTCAATGTGGCTCCATGAGTAATTTGGTAAAGTTTAGTGGTTAAAAAACTAAACGTGGGTCAATTTGCCCACAGCTGATACTTTATACAAACATAAAACGTAACTCTCTGAGTGTAATAAGTATTGTTTTTCTAAAGTTTGAATGCTTGTAACTCTAAAAGTATTCAAGCAACAATTATCCAAACCATGTTTCTGAAATGAGATCTGGAGCCAAATTAGAGGAGGTAAAAATGACTTTAGAAAGACGGCAGCATCATTATTGTATTTCCACACAGAGATTGGTAGATCTATTAGTGAAATCTGTTGACTTTATCAATCTGTGTTGCATTATAATCCAACGGTGACCGCTCAAAAATGGGAAATAAGCACTTCTTGTGTCAATTTCCCCAAGTTTGACTGCCTGTAACTCAAGAAGTATTAAAGATATCTCAATATCCTTTTAGATTCTGGTTCTTAACACACTTTTCTTGTGGTTTCTCCATTTTAAAGGCCCTCGATGGTTCAGTTCCAGAGATATTGAGATCTCAATGTGGCTCCGTGAGTCATTTGGTAAAGTTTAGTGGTTTAAAAACTAAACGTGGGTCACTTTGGAAACCGTAGATACTTTTTACAAACATAAAACATAACTCTCTGAGTGCCATAAGTATTGTTTTTCTAAAGTTTGAATGCTTTAAGCAACCTTGTCTCTGAAATGAGGGGTAAATTAAGCCTTAAATATGTATATAATCCATTAGGAAATCAAGTTACATTGCCTAATTTACTATATAAGACACACAAAGCTACACAAACTGGGGTCAGTACGATTAAAAAAATAACATAAAATTCAAATCTCTTATATTCGCCAAGGCTGCATTTTTTAAAATCAAAATATACAGTAAAAATCTTGAAATATTATTACAATTGAAAATAACTGTTTTATATGTGAATATATAGTAAAGTGTAATTTATATCCTGTGATCAAAGCTGAATTTATCATCATTACTCCAGTCTTCAGTGTCACATGACCCTTCACAAATCACTCTCATTTGAGGATTTGATGCTATTAATATTTTTTTGGAACCTGGGATACTTTTTTCAGGACTTATTTATCAATTTAACACATGCTTGCTGAATAAAAGTAATAATTTCTTTTTTAAAAAAAGCACAAACAAATGACTAACCGGAACCGCAAACGTTTGAACAGTAGTGTATATAGTTACAAAAAAAACTTAAATGAATGTTATTTTTTTTACTTTTTATTCATCAATGAATCCTGGAAAAAGTATCACAGGTTATAAAACATATTAATCAGCACAACCGTTTCCAACATTGATAATAAATCCTCATATTGAATGATTTCTGAAGGGTCATGTGACACTGAAGACTGGAGTAATGATGATTAATTCAGCTTTGATCACAGGATATAAATTACATTTTGAAGTATATTTGAATAGAAAACCATTATTTTAAATAGTAATAATATTTCACAATATTACTGTTTTTTCTATCAAATAAATGCAGCCTTGATGAGCAGAAGAGACCAGTCATTTGACTGGTACTGTATCAAAAGTTTGGAAACATTACTATTTTTTATCTGTACTTTATGTTTCATTAATTTAGGGCAATACATTCTTTCATTAAAGATCATGTGACCCTGGAGCTCAACAGCAGTCGTGCGTCTCACAGGTATATCTGTGGCAATAATACATCGTAAGGGTCAAAATTATACATTTTTCTTTCATGCCAAAAATCATTAGAATACTAAGATCATGTTCCATGAAGATATTTAGTAAATGTCCTACCGTAAATATGTATTATTAGTGGTGATATGCATTGCTAAGGGCTTCATTTGGACAACTTTAAAGGAGATTTTCTCAATATTTAGATGTTTTTACACCCTCAGATTCCAGATTTTCAAATAGTTCAGCTAAATATTGTCCTAACAAACCACACATCAATGGAAAGATTCATCAAATTGACCCATATGACTGGTTTTGTGGTCCAAGCTCACATTATTTCATACATCAACCAACGAAGAATCCAGTTTTCTGTCACAAACACACAAAGACAGTGAAAAGATGACAGGAAATCATAATTAGGTAGTTTATTTGTTCTAAAAAAGCGATAGGACCAATCCGAAACACGATATCATATTTAAATATCTTCATTTGAAGCCATATTTACAGATGTGCAGGGGTGGGTGAAATAATTAACCCATTAATGAGGAAAGGAAACGTCACCTTTACCAGTCAGAAACATAAATACGTCAAATAGAGGCACTTTTTCACCCAGTGAGGTTTTCTAAAGTAACACTGAGTGTTCTTCTGCATATGGTGGCTCTCCTGCGGTCAGGAGGTCGAGTGTTGAGGTGTAAAGCCACTCCATCATACAGTACGAGACCGTTCATGCAACCGGACAGGCTCTGTGTGTCCGTAGTTAAAAACACAGGCCTCTGAGCCAGGCTAAACGCCACACAAAGATGCTACGGGATCCTGGGCTTGTCCTTCCTCCGGTTAACCCCAGACTGACGCTGGTGGTTTTTGCGTGTGGTGTTGATCTGAGGCACTTGTGGAGCAGAGGAAGGCTTCGGACGTCACACGTTTAGGATCTCAAACTCCTCCTCCGACTCGAAAAGCTTGTCTGGGGACTCGATGAACTCTAGAAGAAGAATGACGTTCAGGTTATGAGACACAAATTCACTTTCCCACAGTTATCCAGCATGTTGAAATATCGAACGCCCTGTTCACAGCTGATCGGATCACGAGTAGATGAGGGAGACACATTCACACCCGGTGTTTAAATACGTCTCTTTTGTTGGTCAAAATGGCCATTTTCATCTGAGATTTGGAGCCAAAATTACAGCAGGTAAACATGACTTTAGAAAGACGGCAGCATCGTTATTGTATTTTCACACAGAGATTGGTAGATCTATTAGTGAAATCTGTTGACTTTATCAATCTGTGTTGCATTATAATCCAACGGCGACCGCTCAAAAATGGGAAATAAGCACTTATTGTGTCATTTTCCCCAAGTTTGACTGCCTGTAACTCAAGAAGTATTAAAGATATCTCAATATCCTTTTAGATTCTGGTTCTTAACACACTTTTCTTGTGGTTTCTCCATTTTAAAGGCCCTTGATGGTCCAATCCCAGAGATATTGAGATCTCAATATGGCTCCGTGAGTCATTTGGTAAAGTTCAGTGGCTTAAAAACCAAACGTGGGTCAATTTGCCCACAGCTGATACTTTATACAAACATAAAACGTAACTCTCTGAGTTTCATAAGTATTGTTTTTCTAAAGTTTAAAAGCTTGTTGTAACTCTTGAGCGTATTAAAGCAACAATTATCCAAACCATGTTTCTGAAATGAGATTTGGAGCCAAATTACACAAGGTAAAAATGACTTTAGAAAGACGGCAGCATCATTATTGTATTTTCACACAGAGATTGGTAGATCTATTAGTGAAATCTGTTGACTTTATCAATCTGTGTTGCATTATAATCCAACGGCGACCGTTCAAAAATGGGAAATAAGCACTTCTTGTGTCATTTTCTCCAAGTTTGACTGCCTGTAACTCAAGAAGTATTAAAGATATCTCAATATCCTTTTAGATTCTGGTTCTTAACACACGTTTCTTGTGGTTCCTCCATTTTAAAGGCCCTCGATGGTTCAGTTCCAGAGATATTAAGATCTCAATGTGGCTCCATGAGTAATTTGGTCAATTTGCAGTGGTCAAAAACCAAATGTGGGCCATTTTGCACACAGCTGATACTTTTTATATTTAAAGAGGAATATCTGAAGAACAAATAGTGTTGGAACTAGAAATGAATCTGTGTTTTTCTATCAGCTCAACTGCAGAGAACACGCCTCTCTGAGTGCCATAAGTATTCCTTTTCCAAAGTTTGCATGCTTTCAACTCTAAAAGTATTCAAGATATCTCAATATCCTCCTAGATTCTCATTCTTAATTAACTTTTCTTTTGTAATCTTCATTTTTAAGGACCTATATGGTTCAGTGCCATAGATACAGGGACCCCAACCTGACTCCATGTCTAAATTGTTGAATTTTACCTATTTTTAATGGTCAAAAACCAAATCTAGGCAATTTAATAAACAGCTGATACTTACTGTGTTTAAAGAAGAACATTTGAAGAACAAATAATACTGAAAATAGAGATGTATCTTGTTTCCCTCTATCAAACCAATTTCATAGAACATAACCTAAAAAGTGCCAAATTTTCTTTATTTTATTAAGGCCCTGTATGGGTCAATTCTAGAGATATTGGGATGTCAATGTGATAACGTGTAGTTACGATTCTGCGTATTTGAACTCTTGCTAGCTTCAGAAGCTGTTAAACTCAACAAAATCACATCTTCCAAATCTCCCCAAAACTGATTCAAATATAGTTTCTTATAAATACACATTTTATAAAAGCAAGTTAATGTGTCTCAACCATTTTCAGTGGATCTTTGGTACTTCGAGGTTTATCGATAATTTTATGCGATTGTGTATAAGGGAAACAAACAAGATACATTTCTAGTTTAAACAATATTTATTCTAACGATATTCATCTTTAAATGCAGCTGTGTGCAAAGTGACCCAGGTTTGGTTTTTGACCACTGAACTTTACCAAATTACTCATGGAGCCATATTGAGATCTCAATATCTCTGGGATTGGACCATCGAGGGCCTTTAAAATAGAGAAACCACAAGAAAAGTGTGTTAAGAACCAGAATCTAAAAGGATATTGAGATATCTTTAATACTTCTTGAGTTACAGGCAGTCAAACTTGGGGAAATTGACACAAGAAGTGCTTATTTCCCATTTTTGAACGGTCACCGTTGGATTATAATGCAACACAGATTGATAAAGTCAACAGATTTCACTAATAGATCTACCAATCTCTGTGTGAAAATACAATAATGATGCTGCCGTCTTTCTAAAGTCATTTTTACCTCCTCTAATTTGGCTCCAAATCTCATTTCAGAAACATGGTTTGGATAATTGTTGCTTGAATACTTTTAGAGTTACAAGCATTCAAACTTTAGAAAAACAATACTTATGACACTCAGAGAGTTACGTTTTATGTTTGTAAAAAGTATCAGCTGTGGGCAAAGTGACCCACGTTTAGTTTTTGACCACTGAACTTTACCAAATGACTCACGGAGCCATATTGAGATCTCAATATCTCTGGGATTGGACCATCGAGGGCCTTTAAAATGGAGAAACCACAAGAAAAGTGTGTTAAGAACCAGAATCTAAAAGGATATTGAGATATCTTTAATACTTCTTGAGTTACAGGCAGTCAAACTTGGGGAAAATGACACAAGAAGTGCTTATTTCCCATTTTTGAGCGGTCGCCGTTGGATTATAATGCAACACAGATTGATAAAGTCAACAGATTTCACTAATAGATCTACCAATCTCTGTGTGAAAATAAAACAATGATGCTGCCGTCTTTCTAAAGTCATGTTTACCTCCTGTAATTTGGCTCCAGATCTCAGGTGAAAATCGCCATTTTGACCGACTCAACAAAACTCAGTCAATACACATCTGTGATATTTAATATTGTGGCTTTCATCATTATATATGTTTGTCTTTCTACAGATAAAATATTAACAAAATAACAAATTTGATCTGGGGACGTTTCAGAAATGTACACCTGTATTTAACGTCGTCCACTTGTGATCCGATCGACCCAAACACATCTCAACAGCAGGTGTTAAAGGGTTAGTTCACCCAAAAATGACAATTCTGTCATTAATTTCTCACCCTCATGTCGTTGGACACCCGTCAGACCTCCGTTCATCTTCAGACACAAATGAAGATATTTTAGTGTAAAGCTGATGCTGAGAAAGGCTTCAGATAGGCCTCCATTGGCATTCAGTACATTTACACTCACAAGACCCATAAAAGGCACTAAAAACGTCGTTACAAAGTCCATCTCACCACAGTGACTCTACAATAATTTTACGATGCGATGACAATAGTTTTTGTGCGCAAAAAAAAATCAAAATAACACCTTTATCCAGCTTGTTCTTGTCTTCCGTGTGTGTCTCCACGACGCATGCGTGAGAATATGACGCAGATCCGGCGTTCGGACAGATGACCAGAAGAGATTTGTTTACAAGCAGAGGAAGACGTATCTAAGCTGTTGAATTCTACATTGATCGTGCTTTAGGTCTCGGTGTAGTGCTCAAAATGGGGCTAAAGTGTGCATTTCATGGATTCCCGAACGCCGGATCTGCTCATATTCTCACGCATGCGTCGTGGAGACACACACGGGAGACAAGAACAAGTTGGATAAAGGCGTTATTTAGATTTTTTTTTGCGCACAAAAACTATTGTCGTCGCATCGTAAAATTATTGTAGAGTCACTGTGGTGAGATGGACTTTGTAACGATGTTTTTAGTGCCTTTTATGGGTCTTGTGAGTGTGAATGTACTGAATGCCAATGGAGGCCTATCTGAAGCCTTTCTCAGCATCAGCTTTACACTAAAATATCTTCATTTGTGTCTGAAGATGAACGGAGGTCTGACGGGTGTCCAACCACATGAGGGTGAGAAATTAATGACAGAATTTTCATTTTTGGGTGAACTAACCCTTTAATGTCTGGAAGTGAGGATCGGACACATTACCTGCTCCTGTGGTCTGCACATCTGGCTTTGTGGGCGGAACAAACGGCGGCCAATGAGAGGGATGTTTCTCCACCAGCTCGAACATACGCAGGTTTCTGTTCTTCAGGAGCTCCTTTAAAGCAGAGAGGAATAATGAGAGCCCGTGGAAACCATAAAGCAAGCCAGCAGATGTGGAGCCAGTCTTACCTGCTGAACCAGATCACACCAGCTGTCGAAGTCCTCCTCACTCTTACAGAAGAAACCCTGGGGACAGACACTCACGGTTACTGGCCAATGAGAGCAAAGCCTACACACACTCCGCCATCTGTAACCCAGAACGCTTGGCTCATTGGCTCAGTTATTGGTCTGGAAGTGTTCTCAGCTTTGAATGTGTTTCACAGGCTCTAGATTGAGGGACGTGGGCTGAGGGTAAATGCTTTAATTCATTGCTTTATATCCAACGGTATTATCTTAAAATGCACATTTAAAACAAAATCAAAATCAATCCGATTTTCAACGTTTCAATGCAAAAAAACATAAAAACACGTTGGTGGGGCAAATGTGATCTAGACGAGATTTTGTTTTTAAATATTACTATTTAGTTATTTCAGTTTTAGCATTAGTTTTGATTTATTTCCAGTAAGTCTTTTTTTTTTTTTATTGTATTTTAAATCTGATCTGATCTGCCAGGTTTGCACCTTTAATATCACAATCTGATCAACTCATAATGTAAAAACTGCATATAATGCACAACACATTACTGTTGTTATCAAATGTTCATACTAGAATAATTTTTGTCTTGAGATCATGATGTAATAAAACATTTTACATTATGAGAAATGCATTACATTATAAACTCACCAAAAATGTCATTTTCATAATTGTAAAAGTTTTTAAAACAAAAAAAAATGTGTGTGTGAGTGTGTGCGCGTGTGTGTGTGCGTGTGTAGGTGTACGTGAGTGTGTGGATGTGTTTGTTAGTGTGTGCGCGTGTGTATGCGAGTGTGTGTGTGCGTGTGTAGGTGTAAGTGAGTGTGTGGGTGTGTTTGAGAGTGTGTGCGCGTGTGTATGCGAGTGTGTGTGTGCGTGTGTAGGTGTAAGTGAGTGTGTGGGTGTGTTTGAGAGTGTGTGCGCGTGTGTATGCGAGTGTGTGTGTGTGTAGGTGTAAGTGAGTGTGTGGATGTGTTTGTTAGTGTGTGCGCGTGTGTATGCGAGTGTGTGTGTGTGTGTGTATGCAAGTGTGTGTGTGCGTGTGTAGGTGTAAGTGAGTGTGTGGGTGTGTTTGAGAGTGTGTGCGCGTGTGTATGCGAGTGTGTGTGTGTGTAGGTGTAAGTGAGTGTGTGGATGTGTTTGTTAGTGTGTGCGCGTGTGTATGCGAGTGTGTGTGTGTGTGTATGCGAGTGTGTGTGTGCGTGTGTAGGTGTAAGTGAGTGTGTGGGTGTGTTTGAGAGTGTGTGCGCGTGTGTATGCGAGTGTGTGTGTGTGTGTGGGTGTAAGTGTGTGTGTGTGTGCGCGTGCAAGTGTGTGTGCGAGTGTTCGAGTGTGGGTGTAAGTGTGTGAGTGTGCGTGAGTGTGTGCGTGTGTGTGAGAGCATGTGCTTGTGTGCGTGCGAGTGTGTGTGTGTGTGCATGCGTTGCATTTCGCAGGTAATTTAAGACTGGATTTAGATTTTTTTTAAATGTACTGTTAAGGGAATACTAATATTTTTTACGTTTTAAAAGCTATTAAAATTATGAAAACATGGCAATGTGAGTTTATAATGTATAATGTAAAAATTGTTACATTATGTGCCCAAGACATGATTACATTTTGAGAAAATGATTACATTATGAACATTTGATTATTTTATGATCGTCTCCTTGTGATCTGATCCTCCAAACACATCTCAACTCCAGGTGTTTTCCAAGCCCACAGAAGCTGAAGCAGAGAGAGGGCTGTGGGCTGTGGGCTCTGGGCTGTGGGCTGTGGGCTCTGGGCTGTGGGCTGTGGGCTCTGGGCTGTGGGCTCTGGGCTGTGGGCTCTGGGCTGTGGGCTGTGGGCTGTGGGCTGTGGGCTCTGGGCTGTGGGCTCTGGGCTGTGGGCTGTGGGCTGTGGGCTCTGGGCTGTGGGCTCTGGGCTGTGGGCTGTGGGCTGTGGGCTGTGGGCTGTGGGCTGTGGGCTGTGGGCTGTGGGCTGTGGGCTGTGGGCTCTGGGCTGTGGGCTGTGGGCTCTGGGCTGTGGGCTCTGGGCTGTGGGCTCTGGGCTGTGGGCTGTGGGCTGTGGGCTGTGGGCTCTGGGCTGTGGGCTCTGGGCTGTGGGCTGTGGGCTGTGGGCTCTGGGCTGTGGGCTCTGGGCTGTGGGCTGTGGGCTGTGGGCTGTGGGCTGTGGGCTGTGGGCTGTGGGCTGTGGGCTGTGGGCTGTGGGCTCTGGGCTCTGGGCTGTGGGCTGTGGGCTGTGGGCTGTGGGCTCTGGGCTGTGGGCTGTGGGCTGTGGGCTCTGGGCTGTGGGCTGTGGGCTCTGGGCTGTGGGCTGTGGGCTGTGGGCTGTGGGCTCTGGGCTGTGGGCTCTGGGCTCTGGGCTGTGGGCTGTGGGCTGTGGGCTCTGGGCTGTGGGCTGTGGGCTGTGGGCTGTGGGCTCTGGGCTGTGGGCTGTGGGCTGTGGGCTCTGGGCTGTGGGCTGTGGGCTCTGGGCTGTGGGCTGTGGGCTGTGGGCTCTGGGCTGTGGGCTCTGGGCTGTGGGCTCTGGGCTGTGGGCTCTGGGCTGTGGGCTGTGGGCTGTGGGCTGTGGGCTCTGGGCTGTGGGCTCTGGGCTCTGGGCTGTGGGCTCTGGGCTGTGGGCTCTGGGCTGTGGGCTGTGGGCTGTGGGCTCTGGGCTCTGGGCTGTGGGCTCTGGGCTGTGGGCTGTGGGCTGTGGGCTGTGGGCTGTGGGCTGTGGGCTCTGGGCTGTGGGCTGTGGGCTGTGGGCTGTGGGCTGTGGGCTCTGGGCTGTGGGCTGTGGGCTCTGGGCTGTGGGCTGTGGGCTGTGGGCTGTGGGCTCTGGGCTGTGGGCTCTGGGCTGTGGGCTGTGGGCTGTGGGCTCTGGGCTGTGGGCTGTGGGCTGTGGGCTGTGGGCTCTGGGCTGTGGGCTGTGGGCTGTGGGCTGTGGGCTGTGGGCTCTGGGCTGTGGGCTCTGGGCTGTGGGCTCTGGGCTGTGGGCTCTGGGCTCTGGGCTGTGGGCTGTGGGCTGTGGGCTCTGGGCTGTGGGCTCTGGGCTCTGGGCTCTGGGCTGTGGGCTGTGGGCTGTGGGCTCTGGGCTCTGGGCTCTGGGCTCTGGGCTGTGGGCTGTGGGCTGTGGGCTGTGGGCTGTGGGCTCTGGGCTGTGGGCTGTGGGCTGTGGGCTCTGGGCTCTGGGCTCTGGGCTGTGGGCTCTGGGCTGTGGGCTCTGGGCTGTGGGCTGTGGGCTGTGGGCTCTGGGCTGTGGGCTCTGGGCTGTGGGCTCTGGGCTCTGGGCTGTGGGCTGTGGGCTGTGGGCTCTGGGCTGTGGGCTGTGGGCTGTGGGCTGTGGGCTGTGGGCTCTGGGCTGTGGGCTGTGGGCTGTGGGCTCTGGGCTGTGGGCTGTGGGCTGTGGGCTGTGGGCTCTGGGCTGTGGGCTCTGGGCTGTGGGCTCTGGGCTGTGGGCTCTGGGCTGTGGGCTCTGGGCTGTGGGCTCTGGGCTGTGGGCTGTGGGCTGTGGGCTCTGGGCTGTGGGCTCTGGGCTGTGGGCTCTGGGCTGTGGGCTGTGGGCTCTGGGCTGTGGGCTCTGGGCTGTGGGCTGTGGGCTGTGGGCTCTGGGCTGTGGGCTCTGGGCTGTGGGCTGTGGGCTGTGGGCTGTGGGCTCTGGGCTGTGGGCTCTGGGCTGTGGGCTGTGGGCTCTGGGCTGTGGGCTCTGGGCTGTGGGCTCTGGGCTGTGGGCTGTGGGCTCTGGGCTCTGGGCTGTGGGCTCTGGGCTGTGGGCTGTGGGCTGTGGGCTGTGGGCTCTGGGCTGTGGGCTGTGGGCTCTGGGCTGTGGGCTGTGGGCTGTGGGCTGTGGGCTCTGGGCTCTGGGCTGTGGGCTGTGGGCTGTGGGCTCTGGGCTGTGGGCTCTGGGCTGTGGGCTCTGGGCTGTGGGCTCTGGGCTGTGGGCTGTGGGCTCTGGGCTGTGGGCTGTGGGCTGTGGGCTGTGGGCTGTGGGCTCTGGGCTGTGGGCTCTCTCACCAGGGCCACTGAAGGGTCCAGGCTGGTGATCTTCATGCGGTGAGGGGTCCTCTGGCAGTGATAGCTCTGGTCGTCCACAGCACTGCCTGATTCACAGTCCACGGCCTGCTGCGTAGTGTGAGGGTCCAGATAGATCAACTCGTCATCTGGAGAACAAATGATGATGCCTCTATGACACATTTACAGCAGAAAGCATCACTTGTTTGATTAATGCTCATAGGAATCATTGGGGAGAAGAGAAGTCATCCTCATACAAAACAGTAGGGATGTGCGATATATATCGTCTATGATTGTTGAAATCTGACATTATTGAGTATATCCCTCAGTTTACACAAACACACTTACACTGCGTGATTTACTCCATTAAAATGCATCTATAATGCCCTCAATATTCAAGATAAGGACCAAAAATACCTCTGTGTGTCTTTATAATTATATTATTTAATATAGTCAATATCACACGAAGAGTTTCGTCTTTTTCTCCAAATATCTGCATGATTACAAACGTGATATTGATTTTATACAACAGTTTAATAAACAAGAAGTTAATATTAAGTGACTTACATTTTAAACACAATATTGTCTGTTTTAGCTTTGTTTCGCTAACGAAAATAGTTCCAAACAAAGACACAGGATTGTTTTACATCACTGAGCAACACACAGCAGCGATTCCTTACTGAGTGAATGATTCAATGACTCGCTCATTAAGACAATCAAATGCTTCGTTCCTGAATGAATCAGCCGTTTGAATGAATTGGTTGAGCGAATGATTCAATGACTCGCTCATTAAGACAATCAAATGCTTCGTTCCTGAATGAATCAGCCGTTTGAATGAATTGGTTGAGCGAATGATTCAATGACTCGCTCATTTAGACAGTCAAATGCTTCGTTCCTGAATGAATCAGCTGTTTGAATGAATTGGTTGAGCGAATGATTCAATGACTCACTCATTAAGACAGTCAAATGCTTCGTTCCTGAATGAATCAGCCGTTTGAATGAATTGGTTGAGCGAATGATTCAATGACTCGCTCATTAAGACAATCAAATGCTTCGTTCCTGAATGAATCAGCCGTTTGAATGAATTGGTTGAGCGAATGATTCAATGACTCGCTCATTTAGACAGTCAAATGCTTCGTTCCTGAATGAATCAGCTGTTTGAATGAATCGGTTGAGCAAATGATTCAATGACTCGCTCATTAAGACAGTCAAATGCTTCGTTCCTGAATGAATCAGCTGTTTGAATGAATTGGTTGAGCGAATGATTCAATGACTCACTCATTAAGACAGTCAAATGCTTCGTTCCTGAATGAATCAGCCGTTTTGAATGAATTGGTTGAGCGAATGATTCAATGACTCGCTCATTAAGACAGTCAAATGCTTCGTTCCTGAATGAATCAGCCGTTTTGAATGAATTGGTTGAGCGAATGATTCAATGACTCGCTCATTAAGACAGTCAAATGCTTCGTTCCTGAATGAATCAGCCGTTTGAATGAATCGGTTGAGCGAATGATTCAATGACTCGCTCATTAAGACAGTCAAATGCTTCGTTCCTGAATGAATCAGCCGTTTGAATGAATTGGTTGAGCGAATGATTCAATGACTCGCTCATTAAGACAGTCAAATGCTTCGTTCCTGAATGAATCAGCCGTTTGAATGAATCGGTTGAGCGAATGATTCAATGACTCGCTCATTAAGACAGTCAAATGCTTCGTTCCTGAATGAATCAGCCGTTTGAATGAATTGGTTGAGTGAATGATTCAATGACTCGCTCATTAAGACAGTCAAATGCTTCGTTCCTGAATGAATCAGCCGTTTGAATGAATCGGTTGAGCGAATGATTCAATGACTCGCTCATTAAGACAGTCAAATGCTTCGTTCCTGAATGAATCAGCCGTTTGAATGAATTGGTTGAGCGAATGATTCAATGACTCGCTCATTAAGACAGTCAAATGCTTCGTTCCTGAAT
>NC_137107.1:5095722-5124188 GCF_949357685.1 Gobio gobio
ATTGAAGTCTCACAGCAGACACGCCCCTTCAAACTGAGTATTCAAAACCGGGAAGGAAAAATGCCTTTTATTTCTAAATGATGACAATTTTTAATGTAAACATCATACTAACATTATACACTCACCTACAGGATTATTAGGAACTCATACTAATACTGTGTTTGACCCCCTTTCGCCTTCAGAACTGCCTTAATTCTATGTGGCATTGACTCAACAAGGTGCTGAAAGCATTCTTTAGAAATGTTGGCCCATATTGATAGGAGAGCATCTTGCAGTTGATGGAGATTTGTGGGATGCACATCCAGGGCACGAAGCTCCCGTTCCAGCACATCCCAAAGATGCTCTATTGGGTTGAGATCTGGTGAATGTGGGGGCCATTTTAGTTCAGTGAACTCATTGTCATGTTCAAGAAACCAATTTGAAATGATTGGAGCTTTGTGACGGTGCATTATCCTGCTGGAAGTAGCCATCAGAGGATGGGGACATGGTGCTCATAAAGGGATGGACATGGTCAGAAACAATGCTCAGGTAGGCCGTGGCATTTAAACCATGCCCAATTGGCACTAAGGGGCCTAAAGTGTGCCAAGAAAACATCCCCCACACCATTACACCACCACCACCAGCCTGCACAGTGGTAACAAGGCATGATGGATCCATGTTCTCATTCTGTTTATGCCAAATTCTGACTCTACCATCTGAACGTCTCAACAGAAATCGAGACTCATCAGACCAGGCAACATTTTTCCAGTCTTCAACTGTCCAATTTTGGTGAGCTTGTGCAAATTGTCGCCTCTTTTTCCTATTTGTAGTGGAGATGAGTGGTACCCGGTGGGGTCTTCTGCTGTTGTAGCCCATCCGCCTCAAGGTTGTGTGTGTTGTGGCTTCACAAATGCTTTGCTGCATACCTCGGTTGTAACGAGTGGCTATTTCAGTCAAAGTTGCTCTTCTATCAGCTTGAATCAGTCGGCCCATTCTCCTCTGACCTCTAGCATCAACAAGGCATTTTCTCCCACAGGACTGCCGCATACTGGATGTTTTTCCCTTTTCACACCATTCTTTGTAAACCCTAGAAATGGTTGTGTGTGAAAATCCCAGTAACTGAGCAGATTGAGAAATACTCAGACCGGCCCGTCTGGCACCAACAACCATGCCACGCTCAAAATTGCTTAAATCACCTTTCTTTCCCATTCTGACATTCACAGGGTATATACAGAACTTCTTAAGTTGAATTTAATACCTTTTACTACCTTTTTTAATACCTTAAAAATATTTTTTAATACCAGCGCGACTTCAAGCTACAACTATAGTAGCGTAAATGAAATATCTTTCCAAATGGAATAACATATTGCATCACAATGTAACAAGGTCATTATAACTTAACATCAACTGCCCACAGAGATGAGAATAGAAATAAAGACAGAAGAGGAAGGAGACATCTTCTTCATAGTTTGTGCAGTGTACAGAGGGAAACGAGAGCAATTTTCACGGCGCAATATAGATTTTCTTTCTTTTTCGTTTTAAATCATGAAGGCGAGTCAGTGGATATCACACAAAAACGCAATGTGCGCGAGAGTCGGTGAAGTCTCAAACCTGGTCAATTATTCACTACAGAAAGTGAAAGTAAAATCTGACAAGCTTTCGGCGCATATTCTCAAAGAGACAAGAGATATCTCGTTATTTATATAAATCTACTTTAACGTATGCTGATAACGTATAGCCTATAACTGTCTGAATTTATATTCTTAATATTTCTCTTGTGGCCCATATTGTGAAACAAATTAGAAGAGCAGTATAGGCCCATTTCGTGTTAAACAAGTTGTTTTTGAAATAAAGCTGCTCTTACTTTCTGATAATACTGATATTATTGTAGTGTTCTGACATATAGACTGATAATCATTTTAATTATAGGCCTATAATTCCTTGTTTAATTGGACAAAATGTATTCAAATAATGACGAGTAAGCTAATCTATCTATTCTTTTATTATGCAGCGTCGGTTATGCATTGATGCATTATGAAGTTATCACGGGGGCAAATTAAATGTAATATCAATTTAATAATAAAAGTAGGCCTACCCTAATAATAATAATAATCATTTATATACATAAATTGTGAATGCTAAATCCTCTTGATATCGATAGCTGATGAATTTGATAGGCTATCTCTCTGTTATAGGTTTTTCGCGCATATTTCACTCGTATAGTGAGCAGACAAGTCGCGCTCGACGATCCGAGCCATGGTGTGAGCACATAAACCGTGAGCTTTGGCTTTACATCGCATGCGATCTACCCGTACAGTGTGAGGAGATAAGCTTGCTGAAATCGCAGTGTATGCCCAGCTTTAAGCAACTTGCATATTTCAAAACAGCTCTTCAATGCCATCGCTCAAATATAAAGAGTGGTGTTTAGTTGCAAGGTCTAAACACCTCAGCCCCTCAGCTCTGGTGTAGCGGTGGTGATAGGGCATAGCGTCTGCTGTCTGACGTCTGTCACGCACCTGTTGATGAAGCTGCTAGGACTAGCGCTACTGCTGACTGCAGTGGAGCAGTCGGGGTTGAGGGCAAAGCAGTGGAGGTTGAGGTCGTTGATGCATCCGTAGCGTAGCGCAGAACATTGATATGGGAAGCTGCTCGCTACGTCCGCGCGAGCTTGGTGGCTGCTATATGATTACGTTACATTTGCGATTTGACGCCATTCACCCCCACCCAGGTTATATTAATTGTCTTCTTGCAAACGTGGCAATAAGCCTCGCGGCTGTTGCAAACTACTGGCCTAAGCCAGTCTTTAAATCGTGAGTCCTCCAGCCAGAGGTCCGACAACTTGCATTTCCCCATGCTTTACTTACTGAATGGAAGCGAGCTCGCGTACATGTTTGCCAGCAAGCCAGCCGGGTACCGGTTTGTTTCAGCGCGCGCGCGCGAATGAACCACCTCACATGATATCGCGCAGGTCCTACTCTCAACATATAAATAAATCCACGCGAATTTTAGAAAAAAAAAGGCCTGTACTTTACTACAAACTGTACTACAAACACAAATTGAAAATGTATCTAAAAAAAATTGGGCTCGAAAATTTAATACCTCGTCAGATGACGTTTACTACTTTTTAATGCCCTTAATTTTGTCTAATTTCATTTACTACCTTTTACAACCCCGCGGACACCCTGATTCAGTGTGGAGTTCAGGAGATTGTCTTGACCAGAACCACACCCCTAAATGCATTGAAGCAACTGCCATGTGATTGGTTGATTAGATAATTGCATTAATGAGAAATTGAACAGGTGTTCCTAATAATCCTTTAGGTGAGTGTATGTGCACCCCAGGAAACATTATCAAACAATGCAGTTCATGACCCCTTTGAGTGCTAATATGATCAGCTCCACTTCTTTAGGGTTGAGTTAGGCTAGTTTTCTTGCCACTTACCAATGGGAGAAAACTTTTTCCTGTATGTGAACCACAGTCGTGATCGCACATCCGAGAGCAGCTCTGATTTCCCTGGAAGAGATAAAATGATCAAACCAAATATTAGTTTATAAATGTTTTGAATACGTCACTATTTTTGAAAATAGGCTCATTTTCCGTCTCCCCTAGAGTTAAACCGTTGAGTTTGACCGTTTTTGAATCCATTCAGCCGATTTCTGGGTCTGGCGGTAGCACTTTTAGCATAGCTTAGCATAGATCATTGAATCTGATTAGACCGTTAGCATCTCGCTCAAAATGACCAAAGAGTTTTTATATTTTTCCTATATATTTTCCAGAAATAGTGGCGTGTTCCTTTAAAGGCACAATATGTATTTTTTCACCACTAGAGGTCTCTTATTCTAGCCTGGATGCCAGCCGAACTTAGCCCCGTCCACAACATTTTAACTCGGGCAGTTCGGTCTGGACTTGATCCGTAGAGGAATAATTATGCCTGAACAGAAACTGTTCGGACCAATGAAATTGTCAGGGCGGGCTTTAGACGATGATGGACAGATGATCAACAGTAACGTAATCATCCACGTCATCAAAGGCGCTTGGGTTGAATTTGTTCTAATCCTAAACGGAGAACTAGTTTTTATATGCATTCACCTTTACTATTTCTCTCAGAAATGATGATCGTGTTGGTAAGTAAGTACTCTGTGTCTCCTTAAATAATTTTTTACAACACCGGCAAAGATTACACTCATCTTCTTCTTTTAACGTTACTTATTCCAGCGTGTGTGCAGACAGGGTTGCCAAGTTTTTACAACAAAACCCGCCCAATTGCTACTCAAAACTAGCCAAAAACAAGCCCAATAGCTTTCCGGGGGGGGGCATTTGGGGGGTAAAATATGTGTTATTTTGGTAGGGCTAACTGCTAAAATGTGCATTCCTGGGTCTGTATATCACATAATCGGGGTCGCTTCAACCCGCAGACTTGGCAATACAGGTCAGTTGAGTTCTGTTGACATTTGACAACTAATGTTATGCGTCGCTCCTTTGCTCTGATTGGTTGTAGGTCTATCCAATTGAGGTCTTTCCTGGTTGGGTTGAAACACGCCCCATAATCACAGCCCAACGGAGCAGATCAGACTCATATTCTGACTAGAATTGAGTATGATGACGTCAGGCTACTCTTATTCAAAACATTTTTCTTATTCAAAAAGCTTTTATTCTACCGCGAGCACTTCCGCTTCTGCTCGTGTGTGTGTGTGTGTAACGTAGCACCGTTTTATCATATCACACACATGTGAGTGTGTTAAAGTGATGTTATAATGCTACTCTGTGCGTTTGCTCTGCGACGTTTAACAAAGGGCGCCAATGTGAGTGTGCACACCGATGCGCAAAACGCCAGGCGTAAAAGCGTCATTTTTTAAAAAACGCCTCGGGTTTGTTTTTTTATTTTGACGCGGCATGTTAAAAACTGGCTGACCAATGAGATCACGTCCTGGAGCTGCTGAAGTGACCGTAAAACACCACTTGGTGGCGCTCAAACACAAAACGGTCTTGCCGCGCACACATTGATACGACGAAGAAGTAGTTAGTAGACAAAGAAGAAGATGAGCTGCTAATGCTGCTTTACAGTTAGCGAAAGTGTGTGAATGGGACATTATATGTCTATGGTTTTGGCAAGCACGTAAATAGAGTGCCGAAGTTATGACGTCACTTTGTAGGCCAAAACGCGGTAGTGAGTTAGCATTTTAGCCCTTCCGGTTCCCTCGCCCTAAAGTCTATGGGGTTTTTGAATGGGTTTTTGCTAAATCGCCTGAAATAAGGTCTGTGGTTAACAAAGCCTCTAAATATTTTCACGTTTTGATCTATGACATAAAACACATTAGTTAAAACCTGCTTGTGATTTTTTTAAACTTTATTGTGTCTTAAAAATGGTGGTTGCTAACAAGTTGCTAAAAGGGACTACATCCTTTGGCGGGGACTTTAGACGTCATCGTGACAAACAGGCAATCTCTCACTAGCCCGCGTTTCAGCCTAAGAATGAAGAACTTATGTGGCGTGAATAAATCGCGCTATTCGTGCGAAGTTGGACGCTTGAACATTTTGAGTTTACTCGCTTCATACGCGCGTGACATTCACTTCACAACAGACGCAAATTCGCCTCATGGGCGGGGCTTCTGCCAGCGGCTCGTCTCGTTGAGAAATGGCTGACATGGGCTGTGTTTACACGTCTTTTTGTGTTAAAATCTACTGTTAATGTGTGACAAAACTTAGTTTTAAGACTTTTCAGTCGATAATGTAGTTGTTTAAAGCTCAAATCTGTGGTTTATTTATATAAAGAGTGCCTATTTGAACATTTTATCTGGTGTTTTCGGAGTTGTGAGCTCCAGCAGCGGCGTTCCGCGCTTGTTTAGCCGGCGAGAGTAGACTTTCCTCGGCTAGTCCTTCTGCCGCCTGCCGCTGGCTCTGATGTCTCTGTGGCGTCTCCAGCTATAATTCGTCTTGTGGAGATTTAACGGCCCATATTTGCTCTCATGGATCTATAATTTGTTCCCTGGCAAATCGTTTAGGCTGAGGGCAAAGTGAAGTTTCATTACTTTTAGGCTATAACTGTACGTTACCGTTGTAAGTTAGCCGGCTAGCACTGACTTTGAATGTTTGACTGCATTGTTTGCTTTATTTAATGTATAGCTTATTATACATTTTACTTATACTTTTGTATTATTGATCAAACATAAACTTGCATTTAACAAAAAGAGACTGGATTGTGTTTCATGTCATTTAATGTTATCACAGTGATAATCATATTGTCTGAAAAAAATATATAAATCTCAGAGAGGCACACATAAACAAAATTAGTTTCTAACATTTTTGGAAAAATCGAATGGGCAATATTTCTCATGAAAAAGTGGATAAGTGTTCATACACAGCGCAGATCATAATGAGCGAGCGTGTTTTTTTAAATAAAGTTTGAGGAAGCTTGATGATGACGTTGATCCGCGACCATGGTGTGCTGTAGTCCGTTTATAGCCTACCGTTAGCATTTTATATCTGACGGCTTTATTTAGGCTTCAAAATGTATACATTTTGAATTAATTTGTAAAGATTATCTTGAGCCGGAGAACAATCATTAGTTTCTGTCCATCAATGATCCAAACAGTGTCGAATAAAACACATCAGATATTAAAGCGGCGCTAGTGTTTCCACGCTTATTTCTCTGGATTTAAACGTTCTTGGAAACATTTCGGATAATGTAAGTACACAAGTATAAATATATGACACTGTTCTAGTGGATTTTGGATATTTTAATCCAAAAAAACTTACATATTGTGCCTTTAAGTGTTGTGAGCGGGACTTTTATTTTGACACTGCAGAGGTTTATTTTATTATGATGTATGTTTTTGGGGCTTCAAAATCTCGACCCCCATTCACTACCATTATAAAGCTTGGAAGAGCCAGGATATTATTAATATAACTATGATTGTATTCGTCTGAAAGAAGTCATATACACCTAGGATGGCTTGAGGGAGAGTAAATCATGGGATAATTTTAATTTTTTTGGGTATTATGCATTATGAATTGTGGCATGTCTTACTTGTTTTAACATGGTAACATTCTCCCAGGATCCACACTGGCTCGTCTGCTTCCGGCAGGTCTTCTAGATACTCGGAAAACTGATTCTCATACTTGGCTAGAACTGGAATAGACACGATAGAGTTGCGACACACAGTCAACATGCATTACTTGCACTTTCTGCCACCCGGAAATCCCGATAAAGCAATGATAACACCATAAAAATGACATGTTCATATTGTGTTTACTTGGGACTTCGAGGTACTTGAATCCCACCATGGTACATGTCAACAAAACATGGTATATGTCCACAAACATGGTATCACCATGGTAATTTAATGTCAATGCTCACTGTGAACAACAACAACACGGGCTTGTGGAATATACAAACTCTATTTGTCTGAATTTGTAAGTCAAAGATACACAGGCCAATATAGAACAATGAGAAAACTTGAAACTCAGTTACGAAATGTCCTCTGGGAGAATCCCAAGCGGATCTTACTAGACTTTTCTCGACGGTTTTCTAACTTAAGACGTCACCTGGACATGGTAATGAATCGTTAGATTGCAGAACAATTTCGTGTTTTTATTAACCATAATTTCCCTACCTGCCTCCATCCTCGGCCGTCATCGGATACAAATACATCGCGGTGCACTGTGGGTAACGCAGTCCAAGTCCGAGTCGTTCCATCAGTCGGCGGTGCCATAAAAACTACAATGACCAGGTTTAGAGGCTGAGACGCGGAAGTCGAGTCTTATCATAACAAATACTGGGGCTTGTAGTTTATTTTTCCGTCCATCTTTTTACGTCATTTCTATTTTCCCACAACAGAGGCCGGGAAAGCAGCGGATTTTATAAGATACCCTCGAGACATCACTCTGAGGTATTGATTCATCGTCTTTAGCGTTATAAAGCGAGTTGGTATTATTGGTTACAGTCGTGTGTTTTGTTTGTTTTTGTTGGTTTACATGCTAGCTTGACAAAGCTAGTCCGCTAGCTTTTTAATCATTCGTTTAGTTTGATCATCTAAATTACATTTCCCATCTTAATTTAATAACCTTTATCCATTATAAACACTTGCTAAGCATAGATTTAATGTTCATTTATGTACTTGTCTTTAGGTAGGCGTTTTTGAGTAACTATTTGCAGTTCATTCATGACCGTGTATTAAATTATTGTTAAAATACACATTGTCTATTAATGTGAGGTCAAATAATAACTCCAGAAAGATTATAAAGGAATTATAAAGATAATGGTCTAGCATTCACTGTTTCTACATATACTATACTCTGCTATCTATCAGTAACTGTAAATATGGATAATCTTCTTTCATAATTTCCTCCATGTTGCTCAAGGCTTGCTTTTCAGATTATTAATCTATTTTTTAATATAAAATTTCGTTTTTTTAATTATTAGTATTTTATAAAAATACCCTATTAATAATCTGAAAAACAAGTTATATAAAAAAAAAAATGACCAGGAATTGAGTATTTTACATTTAGTTTGAATGTATTTTTGCATGCATTTAAAGTTCCAAAATTATTATAAAACATATGAATTCCAAAAACAGAGCCTTGTACAATAAATTGGATATATATGTTTTAACATTTTACTCTTAGTTTGATATCATAATGTCAAATAGTAAAATAGTTTTATTGATTTATAGGGCTAATTCATATTTTATTTGTTTAAATGAAGCCTTGAGTTTGTTTATGTGTATCTAAATGTTGGTTGAAATGCACAGAGAGTTTAATGGGGATTAAACTAAATATCAAAAGATGTTAAACCACACCTTTTCAATGAACAGTGTTGGGGAAAGTTACTTTGAAAAGTAAAAGTTGAGTTACTTAGTTACTTTTTAAGAAAAGTAATGTGTTACGTTACTTTTGCGTTACTTTTTCTCACCTGGGCTGGGCTTGTTTTTGGGGTTTTTTATAACAAAAAAAAGTTATATTTTTGTAAATCTTCATACCAAAATTTAAATAATAAGCCCCAGGCTGAGGTAAAAATGCAGATTCCCGCATGAACACTAGAGGGCGCAGCTCTGGATAATGGAGAAGAGGACGCAAGAGAAAAAAGTTTTACCAATAAAAACAAAAAATCTAGTAATTTTCATCATCAAAGGTCAGAAGCAAGACATTGGCAAATTAAATATAAAGGTAGATTATGCATAAAAATAGTTGTTTTATTTAACATTTAATTATTGGCGGTTTGTTAGTACTCTGATTTAGCATTTGACTGATTTTATTCATTTTGAGGAGTACAGAATCTTTATTGTGCAAGTGAGATGAATCAATGCTCACATTTAGTCTAGAACTACAATAACCATCATGTTCACACACACACACACACACACACACACACACACACACACACACACACACACACACACACACACACGCCTCTGCACTTATTTTATTCTCATCATGGGGGCAGGAGAGCTGTCAGTCAAACTAATGTGAAAAAGTAACTTTTTTGAAAAAGTAACTCAGATATTTTGCTGTAAATTTGAAAAGTAATGCGTTACTTTACTAGTTACTTGGAAAAAGTAATATTATTACGTAACTCAAGTTACTTGTAATTAGTGTTAGACCGATATATCGGGCCGTTATTTGCGATTTTTAAGTGTATCGGCCGATTTTTCCCCTGCATTATTTCCAGACAGGCGTCCACAGGGCAGCTCTCACCGTCTTCACACTGTCTTGCTCTCCCTCGCGCATATTAATCAAAATCAATTGAGAATTGACACGATGGTAAAAGGTGGAAAGACTGAAGTTTCACGTGGAGCATTGGGAGATTTTTTCCTGAATTACCGCTGGTGTTGCTCTACAAGAGATTAAGGGAAGTGCACCTACACTCTAAACAATGCTGGGTTAAAAATAACCCAAGTTGGGTTGAAAATGGACTGACACATCAATTGGTTGTTTTAACCCAGCAATTGGGTTGTTTTAAGCAAACATTTAACCCAACCGCTGGGTCAAAACAACCCAATTGCTGGGTTAGTCCATATTCAACCCAACTTGGGTTATTTTTTTAGAGTGTAAGCATTAAATGACTAGGTTGTAAATAGTTTAGTATAGTACAGTCAGTGTGCACTTTATTATGCTGCTTGCTTGTTGATACTGTGCGCAATAGTGTAATTATTTTATTTATGCTTAAATATTTATTTTCACCACTGAACTCTTTTTTTTCTTGTTCCACCTCACCTGTATTTGTTAAATATAGTTTTTTTAGTTCAATAAATGTTCCTTTTTTAAAATTGTACATTTTAAATTATCATCATGATCATTGTGTCATTTTTATGTTGTAAATTGAGGCAGTATCGGCTCCAAATATCGGCTCAAGAAAATCGGCAGCTCGTATCGCTCATCGGTTAAAACTGATGAAAAAAAATCGGTATCGGCACTAAAAAATCCATATCAGTCGAACCCTACTTGTAATGCGACTGTCCATGAATATGAGGTCCCAATAACTGCAGAAATATTATAAAATGAGATGTAAGTGATGTCCCAGAACTGATTTTCCCGTCCTCAGGTGCAGAATGTCGTACGTCTTCATCAGCGACTCTCTTCAGACCACAGTGCCTCTGCTGCAGGCCTGCATCGACGGGGATCTGGCGCACACCAAGCGGCTCCTGGAGTCCGGGTTCGACCCCAACACGCGGGACTGCCGCGGGCGCACCGGGCTGCACCTGGGGGCCGCGCGGGGGAATGTGGAGATCTGCTGCCTGCTGCATAAGTTCGGGGCGGATCTGCTGGCCACGGACGCCCAGGGCAACACCGCCCTGCACATGTGTGGACATGTGGACACCATCCAGTTCCTGGTGACCAACGGCCTCAAGATTGACATCTGGTCAGTGGATGTTTCCCTTATACATATGATGGTTCTTTTACATGCTATAGGTGTACACAAGTACCAGTCAAACTTGCACGGACACACACACTCACTCACTCACGCGGACACACACACACACACACACACTGCCCCTACCCCTAAACCTACCCATCACACACACACACACACACTGCCCCTGCCCCTAAACTTACCCATCACACACTCCCACACACACTGCCCCTACCCCTAAACCTACCCATCACAGGAGACTGTGCAGTTCACTTTCTGTGAAAAAAACCTCATTCTGTGATTTATAAGCATTTTGAAAAGTGAGGACATGGGGAACGTCCTCATATTTCACCCTCTTTTTGTAATACCCATGTCATTATACACATTTGTGTCCTAATATTTCACAAAATATCAGGACACAGACACACACACACACACACTCGCGGACACACACACTCACTCACTCACACACACACACTCGCGGACACACTCACTCGCACGGACACACTCACTCACTCGCGCGGACACACTCGCTCACTCGCACGGACACACTCGCTCACTCGCGCGGACACACTCGCTCACTCGCGCGGACACACACACTCGCTCACTCGCGCGGACACACTCACTCACTCACTCGCGTGGACACACTCACTCACTCACTCGCGCGGACACACTCACTCACTCGCGAGGACACACTCGCTCACTCGCGAGGACACACTCGCTCACTCGCGCGGACACACTCGCTCACTCGCGCGGACACACTCGCGCGGACACACTCGCGCGGACACACTCGCGCGGACACACTCGCGCGGGCTCACTCGCGCGGACACACTCGCGCGGGCTCACTCGCGCGGACACACTCGCGCGGGCTCACTCGCGCGGGCTCACTCGCGCGGACACACTCGCTCACTCGCGCGGACACACTCGCTCACTCGCGCGGACACACTCGCTCACTCGCGCGGACACACTCGCTCACTCGCGCGGACACACTCGCTCACTCGCGCGGACACACTCGCTCACTCGCGCGGACACACTCGCTCACTCGCGCGGACACACTCGCTCACTCGCGCGGACACACTCGCTCACTCGCGCGGACACACTCGCTCACTCGCGCGGACACACTCGCTCACTCGCGCGGACACACTCGCTCACTCGCGCGGACACACTCGCTCACTCGCGCGGACACACTCGCGCGGACACACTCGCTCACTCGCGCGGACACACTCGCTCACTCGCGCGGACACACTCGCTCACTCGCGCGGACACACTCGCGCGGACACACTCGCGCGGACACACTCGCGCGGACACACTCGCGCGGGCTCACTCGCGCGGACACACTCGCGCGGGCTCACTCGCGCGGACACACTCGCTCACTCGCGCGGACACACTCGCTCACTCGCGCGGACACACTCGCTCACTCGCGCGGACACACTCGCTCACTCGCGCGGACACACTCGCTCACTCGCGCGGACACACTCGCTCACTCGCGCGGACACACTCGCTCACTCGCGCGGACACACACACTCGCTCACTCGCGCGGACACACACACTCGCTCACTCGCGCGGACACACACACTCGCTCACTCGCGCGGACACACACACTCGCTCACTCGCGCGGACACACACACTCGCTCACTCGCGCGGACACACACACTCGCTCACTCGCGCGGACACACACACTCGCTCACTCGCGCGGACACACACACTCGCTCACTCGCGCGGACACACACACTCGCTCACTCGCGCGGACACACACACTCGCTCACTCGCGCGGACACACACACTCGCTCACTCGCGCGGACACACACACTCGCGCGGACACACACACTCGCTCACTCGCGCGGACACACACACTCGCTCACTCGCGCGGACACACACACTCGCTCACTCGCGCGGACACACACACTCGCTCACTCGCGCGGACACACACACTCACTCACTCGCGCGGACACACACACTCACTCACTCGCGCGGACACACACACTCACTCACTCCCGCGGACAAACTCACTCACCCGCGAGGACACACACACTCACTCACTCGCGAGGACACACTCACTCACTCGCGCGGACACACTCACTCACTCCCGCGGACAAACTCACTCACTCCCGCGGACAAACTCACTCACTCGCGCGGACACACTCACTCACTCGCGCGGACACACTCACTCGCGCGGACACACACACTCACTCACTCGCGCGGACACACACACTCACTCACTCGCGCGGACACACTCACTCACTCGCGCGGACACACTCGCGCGGACACACTCACTCACTCGCGCGGACACACTCACTCACTCCCGCGGACAAACTCACTCACTCGCGCGGACACACTCACTCACTCGCGCGGACACACTCACTCACTCACTCGCGCGGACACACTCACTCACTCGCGCGGACACACACACTCACTCACTCGCGCGGACACACACACTCACTCACTCGCGCGGACACACTCACTCACTCGCGCGGACACACTCGCGCGGACACACTCACTCACTCGCGCGGACACACTCACTCACTCGCGCGGACACACTCACTCACTCGCGAGGACACACTCACTCACTCGCGCGGACACACTCACTCACTCCCGCGGACACACTCACTCACTCGCGCGGACACACTCACTCACTCGCGCGGACACACTCACTCACTCGCGCGGACACACACACTCACTCACTCGCGCGGACACACACACTCACTCACTCGCGCGGACACACTCACTCACTCACTCGCGCGGACACACTCACTCACTCGCGCGGACACACTCGCGCGGACACACTCACTCACTCGCGCGGACACACTCACTCACTCGCGCGGACACACTCACTCACTCGCGCGGACACACTCACTCACTCGCGCGGACACACTCACTCACTCGCGCGGACACACTCACTCACTCGCGCGGACACACTCACTCACTCGCGCGGACACACTCACTCACTCGCGCGGACACACTCACTCACTCGCGCGGACACACTCACTCACTCGCGCGGACACACTCACTCACTCGCGCGGACACACTCACTCACTCACTCACTCGCGCACGCACTCACTCACTCACTCGCGCGGACGCACTCACTCACTCACTCGCGCGGACGCACTCACTCACTCACTCGCGCGGACGCACTCACTCACTCACTCGCGCGGACACACTCACTCACTCGCGCGGACACACTCACTCGCGCAGACACACTCACTCACTCACTCACTCGCGCGGACACACTCACTCGCGCGGACACACTCACTCACTCACTCACTCGCGCGGACACACTCACTCGCGCGGACACACTCACTCACTCACTCGCGCGGACATACTCACTCTCGTTTTCTGGGTCTGGTGTCAATAAAAGCTTTTCTTTGACTAACAAGGAAGTTTTCAGCTCTGAAACTTACAGGATATTCTTATATTACCATGACCTTTTATATATCAAAAGCTCAAGGGAAAGTTGATTTCTCAGTTCATCACCCCTTTAATATCCTTTAAGATTCTGGTTCTTAACCAACTTTTCTTGGGGTTTCTCCATTTGCTAGTATGTTGGTAGCATGATTTAGCATGTTGTCATGATTAACATATTTTTTTACATGATTTAAAGGGATAGTTCACCCAAAAATAAAAATTCTGTCATCATTTACTCGCCCTCAAGTTGGTCCAAACCTGTATGAGTTTCTTTGTTCTGCTGAACACAAAAGAAGATATTTAGAAGAATGTTTGTAACCAAGCAGAGAGAGCAACCATTGACTACCATAGTAGGGGAAAAAATACTATGATAGTCAATGGTTGCTCTCTCTGTTTTGTTACAAACATTCTTTAAAATATCTTATTTTGTGTTCGGCAGAACAAAGAAACTCATACAGGTTTGGACCAACTTGAGGGCGAGTAAATGATGACAGAGTTTTTATTTTTGGGTGAACATAGTTTGCATGTTTCTTGCATTTTTACCATGTTGGTAGCATGATTTAGCACATTTCTAGTATGTTGATAGCATGATTACCATGTTATTAGCATGATTTAGCACATTTTTAACATGCTGGTTGCATGTTGCTACAATGATTAGCACATTACTAGCATGATTAGCATGTTTCAGCGTGTTCTATGACAGTCATTGAGCTTTGCTAGTGATAGACAGCTTAAAAAACTCCATAAGTTTTGACCCCCTCAATGAAAGTCTATGGGAATATTCATAGTGTTGATTGTCTGGAGGTCTGTTAAAGGGTTAGTTCACCCAAAAATGTAAATTCTGTCATTAATTCCTCACCCTCATGTGGTTGGACACCCGTCAGACCTCCGTTCATCTTCAGACACAAATGAAGATATTTTAGTGTAAAGCTGATGCTGAGAAAGGCTTCAGATAGGCCTCCATTGGCATTCAGTACATTTACACTCACAAGACCCATAAAAGACACTAAAAACGTCGTTACAAAGTCCATCTCACCACAGTGACTCTACAATCATTTGACGATGCGACGACAATAGTTTTTGTGCGCAAAAAAAAATCTAAATAACACCTTTATCCAGCTTGTTCTTGTCTTCCGTGTGTGCCTCCACGACGCATGCGCGAGAATATGACGCAGATCCGGCGTTCGGACACATGACCCAGAAGAGATTTGTGTACAAGCAGAGGAAGACGCGCGTGTCTCAGCTGTTGAATTCTACATTGATCGTGCTTTAGGTCTCGGCGTAGTTCTCAAAATGGGGCTAAAGTGTGCATTTCATGGATTCCCGAACGCCGACGCTACGTCATATTCTCGCGCATGCGTCGTGGAGATACACGGAAGACAAGAACAAGCTGGATAAAGGCGTTATTTAGATTTTTTTTGCGCACAAAAACTATTGTCGTCGCATCGTAAAATTATTGTAGAGTCACTGTGGTGAGATGGACTTTGTAACGACGTTTTTAGTGCCTTTTATGGGTCTTGTGAGTGTGAATGTACTGAATGCCAATGGAGGCCTATCTGAAGCCTTTCTCAGCATCAGCTTTACACTAAAATATCTTCATTTGTGTCTGAAGATGAACGGAGGTCTGACGGGTGTCCAACGACATGAGGGTGAGAAATTAATGACAGAATTTTCATTTTTGGCTGAACTAACCCTTTAAGTTGATCTCTGGCCAGTGTTGATAAAGTATGTCATCAAACTCTAGCATTTATTTATGTGTGTTTTCCCCAGCAATCACAACGGAGCCACTCCACTGGTGCTGGCCAAGAGACGGGGCGTGAGCACGGACGCGCTGCACCTGCTGGAGGGGCTGGAGGAGCAGGAGGTGAAGGGCTTCAACCGCAGCTCACACTCCAGCCTGGAGAAGATGCACATGGCCGAGAACGAAAGGTGAGATGCTGACCGCTATATATCCAGAGCTTAAAGGATTAGTTCACTTTTAAATCAACTTTTGCTGATCATTTACTCGCCCCCCTGTCATCCAAGATGTCCATGTTTTTCTTTCTGCAGTCGAAAAGAAATTAAGCTTTTTGATGAAAACAGTCCAGGGTTTTTCTCCATATAATGGACTTCAATGGGCTCCAAACGGTTCAAGGTCCAAATGACAGTTTCAGTGCAGCTTCAAAGGGCTTTAAACGACACCAGATGATGAATAAGGGTCTTATCTAGCCAAACCATCAGTTTCTGGGAGATTTATGCTGTTATTTTATAATCGATTATTTTATAATTAGGGCCGGGACTTTAACGCGTTAATTAAGATTAATTCATTACGGGACTTTAACGCGTTGATTAAAGGGTTAGTTCACCCAAAAATGAAAATTCTGTCAGTAATTACTCACCCTCATGTTGTTCCAACCATGTAAGACCTTCGTTCATCTTCGGAACATAATTTAGTATATTTTTGATGAAATCTGAGAGCTGTCTCACTCCTCCATAGGCTTTCAGAGGGAATGAAACTTGATGGCCCAGAATAGTAAGTAAAAACGTCATTTAAGGAGTCCAAATGACTACAGTGGCTCTGTATTAAACAACAAAAATAACGACTTTATCACACTATTATTGTTGTTCAATTTGAGCCTCTGACGAGAGTTCGCGGGAGAGCCACGACGCATGCGCGAGAACTCAGATTAACCCTACTCCGAAAGAGTGAGCAGCCAGTCAAGCATTAGTAGAAGAAGAACGCCGTAATCTCAGTTCTCGCGCATGCGTCGTGGCTCTCCCGCGAACTCTCGTCAGAGGCTCAAATTGAACAACAATAATAGTGTGATAAAGACGTTATTTTTGTTGTTTTTCCGCTCAAAAAGTATTTTCGTCGCATGATAGACTTAATACAGAGCCACTGTAGTCATTTGGACTCCTTAAATGATGTTTTTACTTACTATTCTGGGCCATCAAGTTTCATTCCCTCTGAAAGCCTATATGAGAGTGAGACAGCTCTCAGATTTCATCAAAAATATACTAAATTATGTTCCGAAGATGAACGAAGGTCTTACATGGTTGGAACAACATGAGGGTGAGTAATTACTGACAGAATTTTCATTTTTGGGTGAACTAACCCTTTAAGCTTATGTATTCAGTCATTATTCAATGGTATACTAAAAATCCATGTGAAAAAAATTACTTCTCACTGTTCTCAGGTCAAATAATTATATGCAATTAAAATGCGTTAATTTCGATTAATTCATTACAAAGCCTCTAATTAATTAGATACATTTTTTTAATCGAGTCCCGGCCCTATTTATAATTGATCGTCTCTGAGCTCCGCCATAACTTCCGCTAAGTGAGGTCAAATACGAGCGTGTTCATAGATGTATACGTAGAGGCCTCATTAGCGACTGCACGGATCAGTAGAATGAAGCATCTACTATCGATATATCTATGACCACGATCTATTTTGACCTCACTCTCCGGAAGTTATGGCTGAGCTCAGAGATGATCACGTTCGTCTGTTAAGAGGTAAAATAACAGCATAAATACTGCTGGGTTTCTCTCAGAAACTGATGGTTTGGCTAGATAAGACCCTTATTCATCATCTGGTGTCGTTTAAAGCCCTTTGAAGCTGCACTGAAACTGTCATTTGGACATTGAACCGTTTGGGTCCCATTGAAGTCCATTATATGGAGAAAAACCCTGGACTGTTTTCATCAAAAAGCTTAATTTCTTTTCGACTTTAGAAAGAAAGACATGGACATCCTGGATGACATGAGGGTGAATAAATGATCAGCAAAAGTTTATTTAAAAGTGAACTAATCCTGTAACCTGATAAGTGTCCTGACTCCTGACGGGCTGATGTGTGTGTGTGTGTGTGTGTGTGTGTGCCGCAGTGCCATGGAGAGCCACTCGCTGCTCCACCCACACCTCCACCACGGGGACGGCGTGCTGTCCAGCTTCCGCACCACCTGGCAGGAGTTTGTGGAGGATCTGGGCTTCTGGAGGGTGCTCCTGCTGCTCCTCGTCATCGCTCTGCTCTCGCTCGGCATCGCCTATTACGTCAGCGGAGTCTTACCGTTCGCATCTAACCAGCTGGAGCTGGTGCACTGAGGCACTGGCAGATGAAAGATCATTACAAACAGAGATTTTTTAATCCTTCATTAGCCCATGATTGGCTTAATTAGCTTCATAACCACGCTTCAAAGCTCAACCATACATTCTGTGTGTGTATATTAATGTAAATAGATCTTTCATGTGCTAAAACATTTTTTGGAAACCCATACGAAAATTAACCATGATTTTACTAGACATAAAACCAGGGTTTCTGCAAGTCTTAAAGGGTCTTTAAAAGGTCTTAAGTGATTTCACACAGTTCACTCGGGGCTTTGCAAGTGCAGCTCCTATCCCTTTGAATGGGGAAACATCAAATTCTCCAAAACTGTTTTTTTTTTTTTTTGTATATTAATGTAAATAGACCTTTCATGTGCTAAATAAAATGTTCCCTCTCTCTTGTGTGTTTGGAAACCCATACGAAAATTAACCACGATTTTACTAAAAATAAAACCAATTAACCAATCTAAAAAGGTATTTTAAAAGGGTCTTAAAAAGGTATTTAAAAGATCTTAAAGGGGTCTTGAAAATGTATAAAAAGGTATTTAAAAGGGTTTTAAATATTTCTTAAAAGGTCTTTAAAAGGGTGTTGAAAAGAGTCTTAAAATGTCTTTAAAGGGATATTTAAAAGGGTCGTAGAATGTCTTTAAAGGGGTATTAAAAGGTAATTAAAAGGGTCTTTAAAGGGATATTTAAAAGGGTCTTTAAAATGGTCTTAGAATGTCTTTAAAAGGGTCTTAAAATGTCATGTCTTTAAAAGGGTCAAGGGTCTTAAAATGTCTTTAAAGAGGTCTTAAAAGGTATTTAAAATGGTCTTGAGATGTCTTTAAAAGGGTCTTTAAATGTCTTTAAAAGGGTCTTTAAATTTGTCTTTAAAGGGATATTTATAAGGGTCTTAGAATGTCTTTAAAGGGGTCTTAAAAGGTATTTAAAATGGATATTTAAAAGGTATTTAAAATGGTCTTAGAATGTCTTTAAAAGGGTCTTTAAAATGGTATTTAAAGGGATATTTAAAAGGTCTTAAAAAGGGGACTTAAAAGGTATTTAAAATGGTTATTTAAAAGGTATTTAAAATGGTCTTAGAATGTATTTAAAAGGGTCTTAGAATGTCTTTAAAGGGGTATTAAAAGGTAATTAAAAGGGTCTTTAAAGGGATATTTAAAAGGGTCTTTAAAATGGTCTTAGAATGTCTCTAAAAGGGTCTTAAAATGTCATGTCTTTAAAAGGGTCAAGGGTCTTAAAATGTCTTTAAAGGGGTCTTAAAAGGTATTTAAAATGGTCTTGAGATGTCTTTAAAAGGGTCTTTAAATGTCTTTAAAATGGTCTTTAAATTTGTCTTTAAAGGGATATTTATAAGGGTCTTAGAATGTCTTTAAAAGGGTCTTTAAAATGGTATTTAAAGGGATATTTAAAAGGTCTTTAAAATGGGACTTAAAAGGGTCTTAGAATGTCTTTAAAAGGGACTTAAAAGGTATTTAAAATGGATATTTAAAAGGTATTTAAAATGGTCTTAGAATGTATTTAAAAGGCTCTTAGAATGTCTTTAAAAGGGTCTTTAAAATGGTATTTAAAGGGATATTTAAAAGGTCTTTAAAAGGGTCTTAGAATGTCTTTAAAAGGGACTTAAAAGGGTCTTAGAATGTCTTTAAAAGGGATATTTAAAAGATCTTTAAAAGGGTCTTTAAAATGTCCTTAAAAAGTCTTAACACACTGAGGAAAAACATGACTTTTTGCAGTTTGATCAGAAGGTACAGTAAAAGTTATTTCCATATTGTGGTGATTTTGATCAAAACGAATCAAGTTTTTTTTTTAGTAAAATTAATTCCAAAGTGACAGATAATTGTTGGAAGATGCATTTTCAAACTCTGAAGTGTTTCTCCTTAAACATTTAGTGAACTGATATATTGTGTTCCCTTCAATTCATGTTCACATTTTCATTACCTGGCCTTATAAAGGTCTTAAATCTGCAAACAACTGTTTATAGTAGTTAAAGATGGTAAGCACAACTTAATCATGGTTTTGCTACATTAACCATGTATTTGTAGGAGATCTGGGGTTATAAATGGTAATCAATTTGCCAAAAAACATGGTTACTAAACTTTTACTGCAATAAAACCATGGTTACTACACTTTTGGTTAATTTTCATAAGGAATACGTTTTTGTAGTGTATTCTGCACATTAATGTTATTGAGTGTGTGACAGCCCACCTTGACACTATTTGATTTAAATCATTAGAGTTGCATATTAAAGTTTACTGGCATTTTATATAGAGTTAAAATAAAAAAATTGCCTGTGCGAAGTCACGTTTTTATTTTTATTTTTTGGAAGATAGAAAAAGTGGATTATAAGATGTGAAATGAATTGGTAACCGGAGATCCGAAAATTATATTGTAATATTTTAAACATGTCAAAATTCCACTATATAAACACTGGGGATGAATTTAGTCAGTTTTGTTTATGTATATACAATTTTTGCCAGTGTATGTGTTCAAGACCCTTGTTAACATTGTTTTCATAATAAATAGTGTTTACCCTTAACTAAATGACACATAATTATAGTTGAGTTTAACCTCAACAGTGGTGTGCGTGACTCAGATTGCATAAACAGACCAAAATGTAGACATTTCGCTACATAACAATGCTAATCTAGCAGAAACAGGTTCATAACAATAGCGAAGAATGTAAACAAACAGCGGCTTCCGGGGGGCGGGGCGAATGCGCGTGACGTCACCGTGTTTGCCAACCGTCGGCTCTGATGTGAGAGCGAGAGAGTGCCAGTCTTTCCTTTTCCCTACACTGAACAATGATCTGAAGAGGAAACCATGAATCTACGAGGCGTTTTCCAAGATTTCAACCCTAGGTAAGATGTGTGTGTGTGTGTCTGTGTGTCAAGCAAACAATGAAACGGTGCTTTGTTTTGAAACGCGTGTTAGCATAGCGGCTAATGTGCGCCGCGCAGGCCTTGTGGATTCCTCTGTAGTTTAGCTGTCACACAGAGATGGAAACTGCTTTAACCCTGGCTAGCATCTGAGTCTGACAGGTGTGTGTGTGTGTGTGTGTGTGTGTGTGTGTGTGTGTGTGTGTGTGTGTGTGTGTGTGTGTGTGTGTGTGTGTGTGTGTGTGTGTGTGTGTGTGTGTGTGTGTGTGTGTGTGTGTGTGTGTGTGTTGTTGTGTTCCTCAGCAAGTTCCTGATCTACGCGTGTCTGCTGCTGTTCTCGGTGCTGCTGTCCCTGAGGCTGGATGGCATTATCCAGTGGAGTTACTGGGCCGTGTTTGCGCCCATCTGGCTCTGGAAGCTCATGGTCATCATAGGGGCTTCCGTGGGCACTGGGGTTTGGGCTCACAACCCTCAGTACAGGTCAGACTTTAGCTTTCCCTGCTTATGATCACAGTGCTTTTTACCATGTAAACCTTGTTGCATTCCCCTTCAGCTCGTGGTAACTTACATGTGTGTTTTTTTGTTAGTAATATTCAAGAATAAACACTTAAAGCTTGATTATCATACAGTTTTATTGAAATATCTCAGGCTTTCGGGGAACTCTCAATTATCATTGTGTTGTATTGCATTATACAGGGCTCGACGTTAAAGCTGTGCGATATTTTCCTCCATCTAGTGGTGAACTTGTATATGACCATCCAGTGAATATTAGTTTCTGTTCCTCTCAATTCCGATTTCGTTTTAACTCCTACGGTGGCTGATTTAGTCCAAGATTAACATGGCTTCAGTTCGACCTCGTCCGCATTCGACACGGAGCCATCGAGTGTTAAAACGCCAAAGGCGAAGCTTGAATTTACGGGAATGTCCCTCTTTGGCTAATGTACTTTCAAGATGGAGGGGCAACATGGCGACCCGCATTCAAACCCTCACCCGTATGTGTTTACAATGGCATATTATAAACTTACGAGAATACTTTATTACTTAAAGAAGTAAATATACATTAATGAGCACATATATTTTTGAAAGAACTAAGTGTTTTTAGCTAAGAATAAACTAAAAAAGTTACACAGTGTAGCTTTAACATTTGTCTGCTTTTCTGGGGCAAGTGAAATTGGACTTGCCCAACTGGACTAGTATCTTGATTAAAACGCCAATAGCAAAAAATACCTATGGAGTCACCAAAACGCAAGAATGATTCTTCATTAATTTAGTGTAAGTGGCTTTGGTAATGAATAATAATAAAATATATAATGTACTGATGGTAACAAGATTGCTCTGTTGACGCTCAACGCAGCCACAACAAATGAGCGCCACTCACACAGAGAAACTCATACTGTGGTAAACATTTAAAATGTGGAGTTTTTATATTTATAACATATGATAGAGTTAACCAAGAGTGCTGAATACCATCACGACGTGACACTGATTTCATTAAACAAGTAATTCATTTTAAAGGATTAGTTCACTTTTAAATAAACTTTTGCTGATCATTTACTCACCCCCATGTCATCCAAGACGTCCATGTCTTTCTTTCTAAAGTCGAAAAGAAATTAAGCTTTTTGATGAAAACAGTCCAGGGTTTTTCTCCATATAATGGACTTCAATGGGCTCCAAACGGTTCAAGGTCCAAATGACAGTTTCAGTGCAGCTTCAAAGGGCTTTAAACGACACCAGATGATGAATAAGGGTCTGATCTAGACAAACCATCAGTTTCTGGGAGAAACCCAGCAGTATTTATGCTATTATTTTACCTCTTATCAGACGAGCGTGATCATCTCTGAGCTCCGCCATAACTTCCGCTAAGTGAGGTCAAAATACGAGTGTGTTCATAGATGTATAAGTAGATACCTCATTAGCGCTTGCACGGATCAGTAGAATGAAGCATCTACTATCGATATATCTATGACCACGCTTGTATTTGACCTCACTCTCCGGAAGTTATGGCGGAGCTCAGAGATGATCACGTTCGTCTGATAAGAGGTAAAATAACAGCATAAATACTGCTGGGTTTCTCTCTATCATGAAGATATTTTAGTGTAAATCTGATGGCTCTGAAAGGCCTCCATTGACACACTTTACACTCTCAAGACCCTTAAAAGACACTAAAGACGTCGTTACAAAGTCCATCTCACTACAGTGGCTCTACAATAACTTTATGAATCGGCGAGAATAGTTTGTGCGCAAAAAAAACCCTAAATAACGACTTATATAGTGATGACGATTTCAAAACACGGCCTCATGAAGCTTCGAAGCGTTATGAATCAGTGAGTCGAATCATGATTCGGATCGCGTGTCAAACTGCTGAAATTTGCCGATCCAAACCGCTGAATCGACTCACTGATTCATAACGCTTCGAAGCTTCATGATGCCGTGTTTTGAAATCATCATCACTATATAAGTCGTTATTTAGGGTTTTTTTGCGCACAAAAACTATTGTCGCCGCTTCATAAAGTTATTGTAGAACCACTGTAGTGAGATGGACTTTGTAACGACGTCTTTAGTGTCTTTTAAGGGTCTTGAGAGTGTAAAGTGCATTGAGCCAATGGAGGCCTTTCAGAGCATCAGATTTACACTAAAATATCTTCATTTGTGTCTGAAGATGAACGGAGGTCTGACAGTTGTCCATGAGGGGAAGTAATTAATGACAGAATTTTCATTTTTGGGTGAACTAACCCTTTAACAGCAGCAGATGTGAACAGGGTGTGTGTCCATGTATGTGATGCAGTGGTTGTTGTCCTCAGGGCTGAAGGCGAGACCTGTGTGGAGTTCAAGGCCATGCTGATTGCTGTGGGGATCCACCTGCTCCTGCTCACCTTCGAGGTGCTGGTGTGTCACCGTGTGGAGGGCGGGATCACCTACTGGCTCCTGGTCTTCATGCCGCTCTTCTTCGTCTCGCCCGTCTCAGTGGCGGCGTGTGTGTGGGGATTCAGGCACGACCGCTCGCTTGAGGTAACAGCCGAGAAACATTTGTCTAATGCCGGGTTCAGACTATGCAATGTTTTTGTCTGATAGTCACTGTGTCAGATTATGCGATTTTGTCTCTTTAACCTCTTAACCTGCCCCCCTATTTTTGAGAATTCTTTGAAAACGATATACCCAAATGAAAATGTCTGCAGCTCTTAAAACCTATGGTCTATATTCATAAATCTGGTCTTATTTTAAACTTAACTTAAATATAAAACTGAATGTCTAATCATGTCATGATTCAAATATGAGGATGATTCTCTCAGTAATGTAGCTTCTGTAAGCTTTTATGTCAAGAAAAGTCTAGGCGTCCTTTCAAAAAGGCCATTTATTTCAGAACATTTGCTATTGTAAAGAGTAGTTTTTCATTCAAATAAATCTGCAATAAACTGCTAATTATAATGGATAAACAGTTACTGAAAAACTAAAGCAACTATTTACAGAGATTACAAAGTGTAAAAAACTCATTTAGCTGATAAGAAGTGTCAGTCAGAGTCTGCGCGCTCCACTGCAGTTGCGCCATTGACAGCGCGCAAACAGTATTCACCAAATCCTACTTGCGTAAACTGCGCAAGATAATGCCTTTTGATTGGTTACTAAGTCCATCAATCAAACCTTTGTTGGAAAGGCATTGGCTGGGCACCGAGTGCCTTTATCCAACGAAAACCATGGGCGCAATGATTGACAGCTCACCAAGCCTGTAAGGCGCTTCCTCTATATGATGCATCACAGGAGAGTCTCTGATTGAAGAAGAGAGACGAGGGTTGATCCATTTCACGTGGAAGAGACTATTCTTGCAGGGGGAGTTTGCCAGAAACGGATTAGAATCGATATTTCATTGAAAATGGACATGATTGATTACGCTAACTCAAAACTCTCTTGCAAACAATGGAGGATTTTTAGTTTTTTCCCTATTTTTTCGTTGTTTTGGATTAAAAAGTGGGATGCATTTTGAAGAGTGGACTCTTACACAGAGATGTATGCGGGTGTTTATTGGATTCAAAATGAACATTCTGTCATTAATTACTTACCCTCATGTCGTTGGACACCCGTCAGACGGAAGATATTTTAGTGTAAATCTGATGCTCTGAAAGGCCTCCATTGGCTCACTTTACACTCTCAAGACCCTTAAAAGACACTAAAGACGTCGTTACAAAGTCCATCTCACTACAGTGGTTCTACAATAACTTTATGAATCGGCGAGAATAGTTTTTGTGCGCAAAAAAAGCCTAAATAACGACTTATATAGTGATGACGATTTCAAAACACGGCCTCATGAAGCTTCGAAGCGTTATGATTCAGTGAGTCGATTCATGATTCGGATCACGTGTCAAACTGCTGAAATTTGGCGATTCAAACTGCTGAATCGACTCACTGATTCATAACGCTTCGAAGCTTCATGATGCCGTGTTTTGAAATCATCATCACTATAGAGGTCGTTATTAGGGTTTTTTTGCGCACAAAAACTATTCTCGTCACTTTATAAAGTTATTGTAGAGCCACTGTAGTGAGATGGACTTTGTAACGACGTCTTTAGTGTCTTTTAAGGGTCTTGAGAGTGTAAAGTTGAGCCAATGGAGGCCTTTCAGAGCATCAGCTTTACACTAAAATATCTTCATTTGTGTCTGAAGATGAACGGAGGGTCTGACGGGTGTCCAACCACATGAGGTCAGTCATTAATGACAGAATTTACATTTTTGGGTGAACTAACCCTTTCAATTCTTGTGTCATGGACAGGAAACCTGACTACACGATGCTTCTCGAGCAATCACCGCTTGCCGTCCCACTTTCATTTTGACCCGAAACTCATTTTTACAAAGAAAATGTTGAGTTTTCATCAGAGTTGTCCAAGACCTACTTTTCTCGAACCACAGTTGTGGTTGTAATAAAAAAAAGTTACAAATCCATCCCTCACAGGTCAATTTGACCCCCTTAACTTTGACCCCAACTTTGAGTTCATTGATAGTATTATGGGTTGGTTTGAAAATAGTTTCTTGCATCTTAATATTGAGAAGACAAAAGAGTTATGTCTGAGAAATCAGTCAAAAGTAGATACCGCCTCTGTATTGTTGTGAACTTTTATCTTCTAAAGTGTAGGAAACTCAGAAGATGAAGACCAGGGCCCGTATTCATAAAGATTCTAAGAGTCCTCTCAGAAAACTCCTAATTTAGCTTAAAAACTTTTACGTAGGAGTCTTAGCTTAAGAGCTATTCGGGACCGATCTGAGAGCAACTCTGAGCAAGGAAAATACAAAAACTTTTATCTTAGTGAAGAGGCGGGGCTGACCCCGTTGCTACGTATGACACAGTCTTTTGAAGACTGTGATTGGTTGGTTGTCCAAAATGGAGAAAAAAGGAGTGCTTTTAAGTATAGGGTCTATTCTAAGCCTTCACTTTGAAATTACAAGCGCAAATTGTCCTATTTTACCGTTCCCTCTCACTCACACACACACACACACACACACACACACACATTATATATATGTACACTGAAAAATTAAATTAAGCATAATTAATTTGTGCTCGTTTAAAAAATTTAAATGTAGTTTTTTGATTTTAATTTGAAAAAATTAATTGGTTTTATGGGAATTGCATGTGTTTTTGTTTAAATTGAGATCAAATAAATTGATTGCGACCACTTACGATACCATTTTTTAGTAAATTCAACAAATCATTTTTTTCAGTGTATATAAATCCTTTTATTATTTACCATGCTGTTACATTTTCCTATAAGGTATTTGATTGGCTTAGAATTATAAACATTGTTCCACTCTTTCCAATTGCACTGATTGCTGGCATGTCTATTTAATTGGAGGTCTGAAAGTTGGGTTTAATGCAACAAACATGATCCCTGCACAATCTAATCTATAGCGTCTTAAGTCACTGTCCTCTATTGTCTGCAACACATTTCTTCTCCCTCTTCGTCTTTCTGCCATTTTCTCCGCTGCTAAAGAAACTCTTAAGCCTCTTAAAAGTCCTCGTCCGTGCTCCTAACAAATTGACCTTAAGACCTCTTTTAAGGGTTAAGATGCTTTCTGAATTACTTTTTTCTTACTAGGATTTTTTAGTTAATTTTAAGAGTAAACGCCCACATTTCTAAGAATTTTCTTAGAATTGTGTCACTAGGAGCTACTCTTTGCATTCAGATTCTTTATGAATACGGGCCCTGGAGACTTCGGGATCAAACAGAAGTGATTCTTTTAATGAGAACTCTCTGTGCTGCAGGTCTGATTTAACAGTACAAAATAATGACATTTATCTACATTTCAGGGGGAGGGATTATACAGCAGGGGAGGAGACATAGGAAAATAGGGACACACCCCAAACATTCCTGTCTCTTCAGCCGTAATTCAATCAGCATAACAGTGCCATTCAAATGCATAGATGCTAATCCAATCACTCAGGCAGTATTGCTCTAAACTTGTCATGGTAAATAGTCAGGAAGTGCATAAAGACAAAAGACTTAATGTCTCAAACACTTACACGGTCTTACGTAATCTCCTTAGAATTTCCTCAAGTTTTCTTCAAAATGTAAAACACAAATATAGATAATGTTTTCAGTTATATTCTATTACATTGGAACCTAGATATAACAATGTATACATTTGTAATCTTACATTATATAAACCAGTTGTCATAAAAGGAAAAACCGCAGAGCAGGTCTCGAATTTTAAATACTTGGGTACTATTACTGATGAGAAACTTAACTTTGAAAGTAACATAGATTATATCCATAAAAAGGCAAGACAACGTCTGAGTCGTCTTAGAAAACGGGAGAAGTTTTAACGTTAGCGCGCACACCTTATCCGTGCTATATCGATCAATGATTGAGAGTATTCTTACATATAATATTGTTACATGGTACGGTAGTTTAACATTAAAATACAAGAGAAAGCTTTCACAAATAGTTAACCACGCTAATAAGATTACTTGGTACAAACATGGAAAAATGTTTTTTATGGAAAAAACAGCAATTGCGATTTTTAAAGATCATACTCATCCGCTTCATTCTACCTTTGAATTGCTTCCATCCGGACATAGAGTAAAAATTCCCCTGGCCAGAAGGAATGTGTATAAAAAAAAATCGTTCGTCCCAATGGCAGTGATTATTTTAAATCGCAGTTTTTTAAAGTAGTATAACATTTCTTTCTTTGAAACAATGTCAAATTGTTTAATTTTATTTTTTGTGTTTGTTTTGTAAATGTGTGATGTGATTTTGTGTAGTAGTGTGAATTTTTCACCAGTGTCAAAGA